>NW_017674351.1:96526-100002 GCF_001879085.1 Nicotiana attenuata
TGACACTTAATGAAGAAGACGTCTCAACTTCATAATGGTGTTATCATACGATAAAAGAAATAGGAACACACATGTTTTTTGCAATAACTTTGACAAGTTTTTATTTCTGAACCTTGACAAGTTTTGAGTAATACTTTACATGTATTTGAATTACATCTATAACTTTCTCGTAACTGTTTTCCTTGTAATAGATTTATACAAAAGAAGAACAATAGATACGGGGTTTTTCCTTATAACCCGTTTTAGTACATAGTCCCTTTAGCTCCAGAACATTAGGAAGAGTTTGAGAGGTGACTCCATTGTTCTCATGGGAAAGAATACTATGATGAATGCCATTGTTCTCATGGGAAAGAATACTATGATGAATGCCATGACTTCGTAACTTTCACTCCGTACTTGATTCTTCTAGGCTTGATTTTCTAAATCTTTTTTGCCTTTTTTATACACGTGACTGTATATACTATGTAGTCCCCCAAGTGTTAGATAGTTGAAGTATGAAGCCTCGAGCACTTGATAGTCTCCTTCACCTGGTCCTTTTTCCTGAAAAGGAAGTACATACGGGACTCGGGGGTGCAATTATAGATGAAGACTGCTTAACCCGTGTATACTTCTATCAGAATAATTGTAACCCTGGGCTAGGAATTTTAGTTTATTCCATTTTGCCTTACAGGTCGGGACTCATCATTTAGTACGGGTTAGCGTTTTGCCTATCATCTAAAATCGTTAGTAAAATTTTAACAATTCAAAAATATAATTTAACATGGTGATACCTGACCGTGGGTTTTTCCTTAGAAGTAGTATCTCTTCAAATGAACTGCATTCCAATGTGAAGGAAGCACCTTCCCGGCCATTGTTTCCAACTCGTATGCTCCTTTTCCTGCAATATCTCGAACTCTGTAGGGTCCTTCCCAGGTTGGACTTAGTTTACCCGCATTGGTTGCCTTTGTAGATTGAAAAACCTTTTTAAGCACGAAGTCCCCAATTTTGAAGTATCTCAGGCGTGCTTTCCTGTTGTAATATCGTTCGATCACTTATTTTTGTGCTGTCATTCTTATTAATGCAGCTTCTCTCTTGCCTTCCAACAAATCCAAATTGACCCGCATTCTTCATCATTTGATTCTTGTGTCGCTTGTGAGAACCTTATGCTTGATTCTCCTATTTCAACCGGGATTAGTACTTCAGCTCCATAAACTAAAGAAAAAGGGGTTTCACCTGTGCTCGTCTTTGTTATCGTGCGATATGCCCATAAAACTCCGGGTAACACTTCAGGCCAATTACCCTTTGACTCCTCTAATCGTTTCTTTAAATTGTTGATTATGACTTTGTTTGTTGATTCTGCTTGCTCGTTACCTATTGGGTGATAAGGTGTAGATGTAATCCTTTTAATCTGCCAACTCTTAAAAAACTCTGTGACTCAAGTGGTGATCAAAAGTGATTCGCAACTCGTGGTTAATCAAATGCTGGGGACTTACACAGCTAGGGAAGCAAGGATGCAACAGTACTTGGAAAAGATACGGGAACTGATAAAGCAATCCCAAACTTGGAAGGTTATACAAATATCAAGGGATGAAAATGGTGAAGCAGATGCCTTAGCTAATCTCGCATCCGCAGCTGATGTGGCAAATGATGCAAACGCTTCAGTTATACATTTATTTCGTGCAGTTCTCGAACCTGATAAGAATGAGGTAAATTTTAATAATTTAACTTGGGATTGGAGAAACAAAATTGTTGCTTTTTTACAGTATGGTACCGTCCCTGATGACAAGAAACAAGCGCATGCACTTCGAAAAAAGGCTACTCGTTACTGTTTAAAACAGGGGAACCTTTATCGTAAAATGTTCGGTGGTCCCTTAGCAAGATGCCTCAGACCTTCTCAAAAAGCTCTGTGACTTGAGCTCCGATAAATTGTGGGCCATTGTCGCATACGATTTCCTTTGGTACACCAAATCGGCAAATGATATTTTGCCAAATAAAATCTTTAACTTCCTTTTCTCGCATCTGTTTAAATGCTCCTGCCTCTACCCATTTAGTGAAATAATCGGTAAGTACGAGAAGAAACTTTACCTGTCCTTTTGCTTGAGGTAATGGTCCTACTATATCCATTCCCTATTTCATAAATGGCCACGGCGTAATGACTGGATGTAATAATTATGATGGCATGTGCATATTGTTACCATACCTCTGGCATTTATCACATTTAGCCACGAAACTTTCCGCTTCTTCTTCCATTTTAGGCCAGTAGTACCCTGCTCTAATCAAGGTTCTCACCAGTGATCATCCTCCTGCGTGATTCCCGCAATGTCCCTCATTATTTCCATCATTACATACTCCATTTGAGAAGGTCCGAGGCATCTTGCTAAGGGACCACCGAACATTTTACGATAAAGGTTCCCCTGTTTTAAACAATAACGAGCAGCCTTTTTTCGAAGTGCATGCGCTTGTTTCTTGTCATCAGGGACGGTACCATACTGTAAAAAAGCAACAATTTCGTTTCTCCAATCCCAAGTTAAATTATTAAAATTTACCTCATTCTTATCAGGTTCAAGAACTGAATGAAATAAATGTATAACTGAAGCGTTTGCATCATTTGCCACATCAGCTGCGGATGTGAGATTAGCTAAGGCATCTGCTTCACCATTTTCATCCCTTGATATTTGTATGACCTTCCAAGTTTGGAATTGCTTTATCAGTTCCCGTACCTTTTCCAAGTACTGTTGCATCCTTGCTTCCCTAGCTGTGTAAGTCCCCGGCATTTGATTAACCACGAGTTGTGAATCACTTTTGATCACCACTTGATTTATACCAAGTTCTCGTGCCAATTCTAGACCTGCAATCACAGCTTCATACTCCGCTTCATTGTTAGTTATGGAATGACATTTAATAGCTTGCCTAATAGTTTCACCCGTAAGTGGTACTAAAACAATTCTTAATCCTGCGCCTTTTACGTTAGATGAACCATCAGTAAATAAGGTCCATGTTCCTGGATTAGCCCCATTAAGTATTTGTACTTCTTTTTCTGCTTCTAACTCCATCCCTTGGCTAAAGTCAGCCACGAAATCAACTAATATATGGGATTTTATTGCTGTTCTAGGTAGGTACGTGATTTTATATTTACTTAGATCTATGGCCCATTTAGCTAACCTCCCTGACAATTCATGTTTATGCAATATATTACGTAAGGGGTATGCAGTCACTACAACAATGGGATGACATTGAAAATATGGTCTTAACTTTCTAGATGCCATGATTAAAGCAAGTGCTAGTTTTTCCAGTTGTGGATACCGTGTCTCTGCATCTAACAAAGATTTACTAACATAATAGATAGGAGATTGTTTACCCTGCTCTTCTCGAACCAAAACCGCGCTTACCGCAACTTCTGAAACAGCAAGGTAGATGAAAATTTTTCCCCAGCCTTTGGTTTTGCTAGCAAAGGTGGATTTGACAGTATGTTTTCAAATCCTTAAGTGCTTGTTGAC
>NW_017674352.1:0-89799 GCF_001879085.1 Nicotiana attenuata
AAGAAGAGGAAGAGATGGAACTGGTCCATCAGGAGAGAGGTACAACTGAGGAGGTTCCCACTCCTAAACCTAAGAAATCCAAGACTTCTACCAAGAAGTCATCAGAATCTATCTCTGCTGAACCCTACCTGGCAAAAAGAACCAGGTCTGCAGTTAAAGGAAAACAAGTGAAAGTTCCTGAAGAAGAAGAAGCTTGGAGTGGAGAAGAAGAAGAAGAAGAGGAATCTGAGAAAGAGCACGGACAGGTTTATCCTTTTTGGAAAGAGAAAAATATTGAAAGGAAGAATTCTGAAAGACCTGGAGGAGCCAGGCATGAAAAGATTGGTTGATGCACTGGAAGCACAGGGTTGGAAGGACATGGTTCTTCAACTGGATGGCATGCTTGCAAGAAAAGAACTGATAGAGTTTATGGCGAATGCCACAGTGGTGAATGGGGTTGTTACAAGCCTGGTGAGAGGAGTAGAGGTGCAGTTTGATGCACCTAAGTTGGGAAGAATTCTAGACATACCCTGTGAGGGATATGATGATTATACTAGGCAAAGGTGGCCTTGTCTAGATTCTCTCCCTTCTGCTCTCCAAATCACCCGGAATTTCTGTGATACCAAGTCTGCTGAAGAAGTGCCTGAGGCTAGGTTTGTGCAAAAGAGTGAGATGAAGCCTGAGCACAAGGTGCTATTTGAATTTGTGAACAAGTGTCTGCTGCCCAGACAGGAGAGAAGGCACACTGCAAATTATATGGACCTGGTCCTTCTGGAGTGTCTTGTGACAGGAAAGCAGATTAACTGGCCTAGTTTCATTGTCGAGCTGCTGGATAGAGTGATAAATGGCTCCAAGGCCCATGCCACTCCTTATGGGTTTATACTGACAACTGTCTTGGCCAAGTTAGATGTGCCATTGAAAAAGTGGGAGATGGCCTCCAGCAAAGAGCACTTTGGGATCAAAACTCTGCAGGCTTGTGATTATCTGCTAAGTGTAACCCCAGTTGAACCTGGTTCATCCGAAGACTCCTGTGAACAGCAAAGTTAGGGCATTGGTTCTAGAATGTGGAACAAAAGATGCAGAAATTTCTAGGCTCTAGGCTTGCATTGCTGAACTGGAGAGTGAAAGAAATGGCCTCAAAGATGAGCTAGCAAAGGAAAAAGAAAAGAGTGAAGGGATGCTCCAAACAATGCTTAATCTTCTTCAATCCCAACCCTCTAGTTCCTCCAAGCCCTAGAACCAGTTTAGAAACTCCTTCAGTGACCCAGATTCGGGACTTTTCTCTATTTTTTTGCTCATGGTTGGATGTTTGTTTTTCTTTTTGTGGTCTGTTTTGTAGAAACATCTCCTAATCAATGACAATGTGCTTTGTTTTCTCTTGTTCTATGAAACTTCTGATCTTAATAGTTAAATTTTTGTGAAGCTAATTATTGATTAACTAAATCATGTTTTCACTTGCAGTTGCCCTAGTGGCCATGAGTAATAATTAACATCTGGGATTCTAATAAAATGCAACTTTTCGATGATTCCAAAAGGGGGAAGAGATATTGTGCTTTACTTTGTATTCTGAAAAATGTGATGTTTATAACCTGATTAAACCTGGTCCTTAATGATAAGTTAAATTAAAGTGTGAAAATTTAGCTGAGTTCCACAGGGTCTCTGATCAATAAAAGCACAGAGTTTGTCATCATCAAAAAGGGGGAATTTGTTGGCCCAAGTTCAGATGAAGTTTTGAAGATTGACAAAATGAACTCAGTAAAGGACTAGCTTCATCTAAGGAGACACAGTTGTTATGGCCCATACACATGAGATGCACGTGAAGAAGATAAGTCCTTGAGATCAAGCAGCAATATCTTGATGAATATCTTCTAAACTGATCGAAAAGATTGCATATAGGATAAGGAGTTGAAGTCTCCTTATGAAAAGAGAATTACATCCGGATCGAGAATATGGATTAGGAGTTAGAGTTGTTCTTGGACTCGAATTGTCAAAGGATCCACAATTCGAGTTCTTATCAAACTCTGATTACTAACTCTATAAATATAACGATTGTTCTCTTTTACAGGTGATTGCACATAAGCAGAAGTTAAGCATATTTGAGAGCAAAAAGATCAAGTCTGGTTTGCAAGCAACATATGCGAGATACAAGTGTGCACGTCTGAAGCTACATGAACTAAGATAGAAGAACCAGTTTCATCATTGTGTTTATTCTAAGTTTAGTCAATTGTAGTAGGTTTTCATATTGTACCTTTCAGCTTTATCTAGAAGCAATTGTAATAGGTATAGTGAGTATTCAAGTTAGAGTTAACTTGAAAGTGTCGCAAAAGTTGAGCTGTGTGCTACACTGGGATTAGAGTTAATCCTTAGGTTTACAAAGAGTTTTGTAAATGCAGTTTTTGGCTCAGTGATTTTAGTGGAGTTTGGGAAAATCCTACTGAGTAGTAGGTCGTGGTTTTTTCACCTTTTGAGCCAGGTGTTTTCCACGTAAAAATCTCTGTGCACTTTACTTTCAGTATTTATTATTCCGCAAACTGCTGTAGTTAGAACACTTAGAAGAACCAGGTTCTTCTAACGCGAAAATTAGGTACCACACAAATCACCCCCACCCTCTTGTGTGGTATTAACGTTTATAACATCAGTAATAACTCATTTCCTTTTGAGATTTGGGTATTTGAAGAGTCGCCACCTAACGAATTATGGTGCGTTAGGGCACCTAGAGCGATTAACTCTTAGACTGGTTTGCATTATCAGAGATTAGGGTAAGGGCTCGAAATAACCTTGAGGGGAAGGTGTTAGGCATGCCTCTCGGTCCACAACTGTGGGTCCCGGCCGAACTTATACTTACGAATTAGTCCATTAACAAATAAATAGTTGAAGAAAATAATTGCAAATAAAGCATGTTGGGCATTGTATAACTCAAATAATAAGACAAGAATTTAAACAAGTTGTGTGTATATAAAGGAAAGTAAAGTTTTCAAGTAAAGAGATTTGGGAGAGAGGGGTCCTAGGTTGGTTAGCCTATAGGATCATATCAGTACAATGCCCGGTAATCACTCCTTAGAAAGGGGCTACGCGTGGCATTAGCGCACCGGTCATCATATCCATATCTACCCTTCCCACCCCTTAATGGTTATTAACGCGAGTGTTGGGTAGCAATCTCTATTGCGTGCTGTTACCCGTACCTTCTTAATGATCCTGAAGGAAATTTAGGACCACTACCTATAGGTGGTTCTAGACAGACCATTAAGGTTTTAAAGGAGAAAATACTGAGCGACAAGCAAGAACACATAGGACTTTGGCATATAAAAGCATGAAATAGCAGATATGGGCTCAAGTTCACCTCCATAGATAATGCATGTAAAACAACACGTCTCAAACACAAATAAAGGCCATATTGTTAATCAGTATCCTAGGACATGATATCTAAGCGAATATCAGAACACACGAGACATGTAGTTTATAAACTCAGGAGTACGAGCCCTATCAATTTGCCTACCGATTTTTTTAAGCTTGTTAGAACGACATTAAGCAGTAAACACAAAGAGGCAGTTTCCAATTTTATAAGAGATTTGATTACCTAAGGTTTGCCTAGGCGTAGGGTGATGCACAACAATTATCAGAGTTATTAAAACCGTTTAGAAGTTATTTTACCTAAAGCATGTTGTTCTACGTGTTGCAAAGATATACAGGATTATGACTGGTTTTACTTAAGCAGGATAATCAAACGCGAGACTGTTTTTATGTCCTTTTTTCATGCGTCGGTAGTTCAACTAGGTGTGACTGAGCGAGTGTGAGCGTGATCCTAAAAACAGGGTATCTAATATGCACATAAAATGCAGAATGATTTATATGCAAAATTCCTAAAGCGGGATTTCTAAATGCACGGCATGATTGCAGAATTTCCTAAAGCGGCATATCTAAATGAATAAAGGTTACAGTATTGTAGAGCATGCGGTCAAGCGTACAGGAGTAGCAGTTTTGTTTTAATGCCATTTTATCCTAGAAACAGGATTTCTAAAGGATGGCAAGAATATCAAAATGAGATGCTGAAACAGTAAACCTAAGAACATGATGTCTAATGCATGACATGCTTAGAATGTATTGGTCCTAGACATGGATTCTAATGCACATATAGGAAACGTAAACCTAAGGCATAGTTTTTACCCATTGATATTGATAACATATGTAACTACCCTCCCCTTTTCACAAACCAACCCCAATGTTTGTTTACAAATAATTATTACAAACCAGATGAACAAATTACATACTGTAGATAAGAAAAAGAAGAAGTTACACTATAGGGAGCCTAAAGCAGGCCAAGTGATTTTCCCAAACCTCCAATAGCCTCAAATGCCAATTTCAAAGATAATATCATTGTCTAGGTGCGTCAGAGTTCCCTAAGGATCTCAAGGATCCCGGGCAGTGCTCACACCTAGACTTGGTAACCAAATTGAGTAAGTGCAGTGTGGAAGGGCCAGCCTCAGTGTGCTAGAGTTCAGAGAGTTCTCAAAATGATACCAAGGCAGTACACACACTGGAGGGGGCAGAACCTAGGGACTTAGGAACATAATGAGAGTGCTTGACATAGTTTTGAAAGGGTTTTGTAAGAAAACAGTGTTAAGAGAGACTTGCTTGAAACAGTTTTGTGGAGTAAAAGAGAGAGTCATGCAGTAATTCAACTTTGAAAAGGGAGAGTTACATAATTAGACAACAGCAGATCAAACATAGAGCCAAACCAACTCAGCAATACGTATGGAACACAACACAGAAGGAACAAACCTACACACATGGGTGATAGGGATTGGGGACACATAGAGCACATGATGGTAAACACACAACAGGCAGAGGTCCACATAGATACAGAATCAAAAGCTCTTAAGGGGTTCATGGGATTGGGGTACAGCATGAACCTTTAGAATTAACACAGAACCAAATAACTTTAGGGTACAAATTGTTTTGCCAAAGAGGGATTCATACTAAAACCAATTAGACATAAAGGGGATCGAGTCACATTGACTACAGAAAATAAATATGCTGATCGTAAGGGGTAGTATATGACTAACACAAAGAGATTAATACATGTTGAACAGCAGAAACATAGGTAGAAACAAATTAGGAACATGATGAACTGAAGGAGGAAAAGAAACATATTATTTTTGAGACTTAAATTGAAATCAGGACATACCAGTAAAGAAGACAGTAAACACAAAAGTGAAGGGGCAGGAGAGCACAATAGTCAGCCTTGGCTTGCAGCCGGCTAACTCAGAATAATAGCAAGTAACCAAAGAAAGAGAGCAGAAAGCTTTTGAGTGTGAGAGAGAGCTTTTGAACCAAAGTGTTCGTGTGTTTGTGTTAATGAGAGAGCATGTATATATATTAGTTCGAAACTAGGTAAAATAAGGCAAGAATCACAATAGCACAGTAATTATGGAACTCAGAACCAATTAGAGCAAAATCAGTACAAGTACTCCCTTAATTTAAGGGAATCAGTTCAAACGGTAAGAACAAGTAACAAATAATGAAAGAAATTAATGTACGTCCAACAATTAGGGCTAAGTTCAGAAAACTCTAATTAACGAGATAGTCAGTAGGAATAAAATACCAATGCAGTCAAGGTAGGCGAATCAATCAAATTGACTAGAAAGGAAAGTGTTCAAGTCAAACCCAGAAACAAGGAATTCAGAATCAATCAAAGAGAAAGTCACGAGTCATTGTTCAGCATATAAATAGAGTAACATAAGAATAACCAGACATAGAAAACATGAAGGTTAAACAACACTGATAGAAAGAGGCAAGTCTTGAACAGTAAAGATGAGCACAAGCATATAGAGGTGATATAAGTTAGGCTAAAAACTCAATAAGAACATATTCGAGGCAAGATAGTCACAGAAACTCAAACAAGAATAGGCCAGTTAAAAAAATCAAACGAAGAAACCTAGAAAATTAGGGCTTTCAACATAGGCGAGTTAAAGATGTGATAAACTCATAGAATCAGTAAAAATAATTCAAGAAATAGAATTTTAAACACAAAGAATCAGTTAAAAAAAGTTGTAAAAGAAGTTCTGAAACCCTAATTTTTAGAATAAGGTGAAAAACACTCGAAATCAATAATTCTTGTAAAGAGTTCTAAGGACAGTGTAAAACATTAAAGAAACAAACTCAAATCGTCCTAAATCTTGTACAGATCTAGGAGATATAGGCAGAAATTAGGGTTTCAGAGGGAACCCATATAGAGATGAAAGAACCTGTCTAGAATCCCAAGGATCGTAACAAATACCGCACGATTCTGCCTGAAATCACACTAAAGTAGCCAAGAACAGACAAGTGACGAACCATAGATGCAAGTCGGCATGGACCTGGGCCCTTGAAGACCTTAGAGAAGGCAAGCATGGCATGAGAGAAGCCATTGGAGGCTTAGGAGTTGATGGGAGATCACCGGAAAAGACCGGAGAAGAGACGTCGGCGGTTGAAGGGGCTAGGGTTTGGTTAAGTTATTGAGAGAGGAGATGAGAGAATACAAAGGCGGTGGGTTTGGGAGAATGAGTTAGGGTTAGGGTCGTTTAGGATTAAAAAAGGAAAGGGTTAATACGGGCCGTTGATCTCTCAGATCAACGGCCGTGATTTAATTGGTTCTGGGTCGGGTAAGCGGGTTTAGGGTTTGGGTCGGGTAATTTGATTAGAAATTGGGCCGGGGTTGGGTTAAAATTGGGGCTAAGATTGAAATGCAATCTGGCTATATCTTAAATAGCCAATTTATCCCTATATAATTTATAATAAATTGTGAACAGTTCCTACAAAATAATTTCATGTACTAAAATGATTTAAAATAGATTTTCAATATTTTAAAAATATAGAAGGTCAATTTTATGCATATAAATGTAATTATACATTAATAGGGCTAATATTGCAATTATATACAAATTAGTTTTAAAAATATAAATGCAATTATAAAAAATGCACAAAAAATATTTCAACCATATTTTGGCATAAACATAGAGTTTAAATGACTAAATCACCACAACAATAATTTGAGGGATAATTATTGGGGATTTTATGAGTAAAAGGGAAGGAAATAAATCAATTTAAAATCTTTAAAATTATAAAAAAATTATAAAAAACCTTGTGCATGCTTATATATACATATATATGCTATTTTGAAAGTATTTATGCATATAAAAAATATAGGGAAAAATTGGGTATCAACAACTGCCCCTCTNTATATATATAAGCATTTATGCATATAAAAAATATAGGGAAAAATTGGGTATCAACATATATCCGAGGTCCACCAGATTATATTAGTTAAGGCAGTGAATACAGTTATCACTCCTTTGATTATTTATCTATAAGCCACCATATTTTTCTGTAGATTTAACTATTTCCTTAAAACCACCTCCTATTAATCAAGGTAATCTAATTTGATCATGTAAAGCTCGTAGGTTATCCCATAAAACAGTACGTGCATGAATATCATTTTTGCATAAATAACATATAATAACCAAGATTTAGGGTTTGGGTGTACCTGGACAATGGAATAAATTTCTTGGCTTGTGGCAGCTACTTGCTCCAGCTTAATGTCATCTTCTTTCCAAAGTAAGGCAATTCCACCAGAAATTCCTTCACCAGGTGATTGAGCCAAGTGTGAAAAACCAAACTCAGACTTAAGTGTTTCATGATCTTGCACGTGTGTTTCCAGTAGTGCTACCAAAGCAGGTTTATGATAGTTGAGCATGGAGCGGAAGTTGCGTTTGAACTCCGGTGACTGGGCCTCTCTAAAGTTCCAAATGACAAACTGCATGGATTGATTATTGAGTGGACTGGGTGGAGTCTCCCTCTCCATTGTTGAGGATCTGTTCATTAGTGCTGGAATTAACACTATTGCAAATTTTCCCACTTTTGGATTTCTTGTTGGACGGATGTTGAGTGAGACACTTAGTAGTTTCGGTGGACAAGCGATGATCACTTTTCTTTCGTGCTATTCTTTTAGGGTGTAAGTTTTGTTCTCATTGAGATAGCACAGTATGGGAGAGTGTTTCTCGTATCTCTACCATGGTGGCTGCCACTTCTAACTGAGCTATTTCGTCTAGTTCATATGGAGGTGGACTGGGTTGTTGAATTGGACTCGTTGGTGGAGTGAGTGGGAGGTATGGTTAGGCTTGTGCATGGAGTGGTATTATGAGTGCTATGGATGAACGGGGTTGGATCCTAGGTACAAAGGTTTGAGGTGGTTGTTGTGGTGGGTAAAAGGGGAGCTCTAGTGTGTTCACTGGTGGTGATGGAGGGACATACATGGATAGAGGTGTTGGGAATGGTGGTGTCATTTGTTGTTGTTGGTTAAAAGCTGACGGGGGGTGTATGGACCATAGGAATTGGTTGTAAAGTGTCACCCCATACGCATCCTCTCTGTGACTATTTGTGCTAAGTCCGCCGGATTTTGTGTCATTACTATCACATCCTGGTTGTCGATTTCCATGGTGAAAGTCAATGCATGCTTTTGCAGGCTCATCTCGAGCCAGGACTGGGGGAAAGTTTGTAGTGGTGGATACTGAGTTATGTAGATGGGTGTGGGTTGTGGAGGGTGGTCGTGTGGTGGTTGCATGGTGATTGTGTTGAGGAATATAGAGTGTTGGAGAAGGTTGGTGTTTGTTGAAAGGAGATGGTTCCTTCGGTGATGGAAGTTGTGGTGTGATCGGTTCATTTGGGGAAGGCATGTGGGTGAGGGAGGGGTCATTTGTAGTTGTAGGGATAGTAGTAGTTAATGATGATGTTTCAGTTTGTTCTTGGTTATGAGAGGGTAATGGGGACGGTTGATTTGATATGGGTAATGAAGATGTAATTTCGTGTGTTTTACGATCAAGTGAAGGGTTGTTTGGGGTTGCTTGTTTTGGGTACTGGGCTTCGCCAGTCATTGGTGTTGTGATTTGGGTGGGAATTATAGACATTGGGCCTGGGGGTGTAGATTATTTTGGGTTATAGGGGAAGGTGTAGTTGCCGTATATTGGCTTGTAATTGAGTGCATATAGAAAAGTGTGAGTTGGAGTTACATGATATTGTGTTGGCTGAAATGTCAGGCTTTTTTTTCCACGTGGAAGGTGTTTGTGGTATGTGTAGGAGATTCAGAAGATGATTCGGCAAGTGTGGTTGGTGATTGTGTTTGTTGGTGGTGCATGGAATGTGGCCTAGGTGAAGAGTGGGTATTTTCATGGGCTATTTCACTTGGGCCTAGGGTACTGCCTGTAACGACCCGACTGGTCATTTTGCTTTCTAGAACCCCGTTTCGCTAAATAAGACTTCCCGTACTTGCTTTTGCTGATTTATGACTTGCGGGCATGGTTGGTTCGGGAGTTGGAAAAGTTTGGGTTGAAATCGGAGCACTTGTTCCTTAAGGTTGGCTTAAAAGGCCAAGTTTGACTTTGGTCAACATTTTGAGTAAATGACTTCGGAATCGGGATTTGATGGTTCCAATAGGTTTGTATGATGATTTCGAACTTGGGCGTATGTTCGGATTGGGTTTTGGATGACCCGGGCGCGTTTTGGCGCCTAATAGTGAAAGTTGGTTCTTGAAGGTTTTTAGAAGTTCTTTAAATTTGGTTTAGAGCAGGTTTTGATGATATCAAGGTCCGAACGGGATTCCGAGATGGTGAATAGTTCCGTAATGTCATTTAAGACTTGCACGCAAAATTTGGTGTCAATCCGAGTAGTATAAGTATGTTTCGGCACATTGGAAGTAAATTGAAGAACTTGAAGTTCATAAGTTTGAATCTATTGGTTTTAGGGTGCGATTCCTAGTTTTAATGTTGTTTCGGGCGTTCCGAGGGTTCGAGTGAGTCCATTTTATCATCCCAAACTTGTGGGTATGTTCTGGCGGGGCCCTGGGGGCCCCGAGCGTCAACTGGACGAGGCTCGGACTAAGTTGGAAAATTGAGCAAGAACTGAATGCCCAGCTTCTGTCATAACCGCACCTGCGCTTGGTCAGCCGCAGGTGCGAGCTCGCAGGTGCGGGCCTTGACTCGCAGATGCGGCCAAGGATGGGCAGCCCAGAACGCAGATGCGGCCCTTCCTCCGCAGAAGCGGAACTGAAGAAGCGGTGGGCCTTCCGCAGAAGCGGCCCCAGCCGGCCCAGTGAAGTTTCGCAGAAGCGGACCATTGTCCGCAGAAGCGAGGGCGCATGTGCTGCCCATGACCGCATGTGCGGAAATCACTAAAGGCAGTAGCCTTCATTTAATTCTGGCCTTAGACGTTTTTGGCTCATTTCACCCCATTGTTGGGCGACTTTTGAGCTTCTTGAGAGGGGATCTCTACCAAGCATTTGGAGGTAAGTAATTCCTACTATATATGAGTTAAATACTTGGATATGGGTAGATTAACATGTAAAGATTAGTGAAAATCATGGGATTAGAGTAAACCCTAGGTTTTTGATAAAAACAAGATTTAACCACGAAATTTATTATGGAATGAAGTGAAAATCATATATTCTTGATCCTAAGGTTATGGGTAACAACTTTCTTCAAAACTTTCCGGAATCCGGGCACGTGGGCCCGGGGGTGAATTTTAGGAATCTTGCAATATGGGTTGGGTAATCACTCTAATAGTGAGAATATGAACTTTGAGCCTATATTGATTAGTTTTTACTCTATTTGAATAGTTTCGGATTGTTCGGCTACGGTTTGAGGGTTTGAGCGCATTTTTGAGTTGGAAGTAGGCTCGAAAACGAGGTAAGTCTCTTTTATAACCTTGCAAGAGGGAAATTTACCCATAGTTGAACTTAATTAATATATGATTAATTGTGGGTGGCTACGTTCGCACGAAGTGACGAGAGTCCGTACGTAGCTACTATTCTTGTTATGTCTGGGTAGTTCTAGGCTAACACCATGCTTTGTGTACCGCTATAGGATTATATTGTTGATTTGCATTGAATGGAATTAAGTTGAGGATTTCATGGTTTCAAATATTTCAAGTAAATTATTATTTTGAAAAGAATTGAGGAAACATTACGTTATATTTATATTTAAATGCGTCGCAAGCATATTCCGCGAGTGGGGTGATTATTTCCACTACTCTCATCGGAGCGGGCCGTTCGCCTTGGCAGGGTAATAAATGTGTCTATGGTTCGGGCCGTTCGACCCTCGGCAGTGCTCAGTTTACTTTTATGATGGATCAGGCCGAACGTCCTCGGTGGTATTTATGTGTGATAATAGAACCGGAACTCCTTATAATTCGTATGATTTGTTGCTTGAAAGGTCACTTGTTTTAAATGAAGAAAGTGCCTTGATTTCTTGATTTGATGAAAGGACTTTTAGTATCATTCTTGGTTGAGCTTGTTGTTATCTACATACACTGCGATTTAAAATATTGAACTTCATATTATTATATTGCTTGCCCTAGTAAGTGTAGGAGTCGACCCCTCGTCACTACTTCTTCGAGGTTAGGCGAGATACTTGCTGGTTACATATTTTTTATGTACTCACGCTACACTTCTGTACTTGATTGTACAGGCTTTGAGGCAGGTGCCTCTTGCCATCAGTCCGGCGCGTAGATTTGACTCCTCAGCTTGAGACATCCCGGTGAGCTGCCCTTTTAAGCTGTTCTGTAGCAGCTGGAGTCTGTCTTATGTCTTTATTTTCCTGTCTATTTCTTTTTCATACAGTAGGATAGTATGGTTTTGTATATTCTACTAGATTGCCAAAACACTTATGACACCAGGTCTTGGCACACACATTAGCAGACTTATGATCTTTGGTTTACTTTCGTGATTTTAATTCGTATTTGTTCTTCCATTTAATTATGCTTAAATTTTAAACTCCTAATTTCCTTATCAATAAGGAGAATTTATCACGTACTAATTGTTTAAACGAGGATTCATTAGTTGATTAGTGTTGGCTTGCGTAGCACGGTGTTGGGCGCCACCACGACCTAATATGGAATTCGGGTCGTGACACTGCCTGTTTGGTCCATTGGGTGAGGGTCCATTAGGATGTTTAGTGTTGTTTCGTAAAAATTTTTTGGAGGGGTAGAAAAGCCATTAGGACTTAATTTGTTAATTAATAATTTTTTATTTGGGGCATGATTAGCCGTATATGAGAGATTTAGGTTAGAAGTCATACCCGTGGATCCCGCGCTGGCGCTCGTCGTCGTGTTTGGTGGTACGTGATTTGTTAAGTGCGATTTTTCTTTAGTGCGAGTATTTGATGGAAAGGTGATTGTTTGCCATTCATTGGTGGCAGTATTAGGAACGGTGGTAGTATTAGGGTATTTTTGTTGTTCCTGTATATTGGTGTGTGTTGTGTGTGGATGAGGAGTGTCAGTTGGTAATGTGGTGTGTAAATTGTTGGTGATGGACGCCATGGAAGGTGGTGGAGATGGACAAAAGAGTTTTGTGTGGCCAAGTCTAACACATAGAGTGCAGAGCATATTTAGACCCCCGTAAAGTATTTGTTGTCTATGTGTACCAATGTACACATGTGTTTTGAGGGGCATCTCTAGAGGAACTTCTATACATATTCTTGCATAGCGGCCTCTTGTAGTTGCCGACGTGCATGTATCAACTTTGACTAAGGATCCAATTTTTTCCCCTACTCGTTGAAGTATTTCAAAGTCGTAGAACTCCGTACGTAGTTTTGGTAATCGTAACCGGTATACGCGGTCTACAATAATAGTATCGCCCACCGGAGTAGATACACGAACATATAAAACAAGAGACTCACGGGGCGTATCCAAATAACGAGCAAAATATGATGACACATATGAAAAAGTGGAACCAGGATCAAATAACACAGAGGCATCTCTGTGGCAAATTGAGACAATACCTGTAATCACGGCATCTGAAGCAATAGCATCTGGTCTAGCTGGGAGTGCATAGAAACGGGCCTGACCACCACCGGATCGACCTCCCCCTTTGGGGCGACCCCTAGCTGACTGACCCCCACCCCTAGCTGCCTGGGCGGGTGGTGAAGTAACTAGAGATGAAGTCGAGGGCTGACTCCTCTGCTGAGATATACCCCCAAGAAGACGAGGACATTGTCTCCTCATATGCCCAAATTGTCACACTCATAACAACTCCCTGGTGCGGGGGACGGGGACTGAAGGGAACCCCTAGCACCGGGATGACTAGCAGAAGAACCTGGTACGGAAGAGCCCTGAACTGATAGAGCACGGGACGAACTCTGGGCTGGAAGGGCACTAAGAGATGAATGGCCCTGATGAGAACTGTGAGAACCATGGCCCGATGATGCCCCACGATGAACTGGGCGAGCTGACTGAGCATGTCTGAATGGACGGCCTCTGCCGTGCTGAAACTGGCCTCTCGAAGGAGCGCCACCTAAACTACCAGATCCCCGAGACCTCTTGGCCTCCCTCTCATCTCGCTCCTGGCGATGAACTGACTCAATCTCACGAGCAATATCAACAACTAGCTCGAAAGTAGCACCTGACACCATCTCTCTGGTCATGAGAATCCGAAGCTGATATGTGAGGCTATCCACGAACCTCCTAATCCTCTCTCTATCCGTAGGAACCAACCAAACGGCATGACGAGCTAGCTCTGAAAATCTCATTTCATACTGCATCATAGTCATATCATCCTGACGCAACTGCACGAACTGCCTGCGCAGCTCCTCTCTGCGTGACTGTGGCACATACTTCTCCAACAAGAGAGCGAGAACTGCTGCCAGGTAAGGGGCGCTGCATCTACAGGCCTACGCCTCTCATAAGCCTCCTATCAAGTAAAGGCAGCTCCTGAAAACTGGAAAGTAGTGAACGAGACCCCACTGGTCTCCAAAATACCCGCGGTCCGAAGCATCCTCTAACACTTGTCCAAGAAACCCTAGGTATCTTCGCCCTTTGCACCATTGGAAGTCGGAGGCTGAAGTCTACCAAACCTCTCCGATCGACGCTCTCGTCGTCGGGAATACTGGTACCACATAATCCTGAGCAGGTGCAACCGGCTGGGCTGGAAGTGTCCCCGGTGTCTGAAGTACCTGCACAACCTGCTCAGGTGTGCAAGGGGCGGGAGTCTGGGTGCCTCCCCCGGCCTGAGAAGTAGCTGCGGCCGTAGTAACTGAGACCGCCTGAGCCAGGCTAGTGCACACTGATAGAATCTGGGCTAGGGCCTCCTGAAGGCCTGGAATAACAATTGGCACAGCCGGTGCCTGAGCTGGTCCTGCTGGAGCATCCGCAACTGGAACCCGATAGTGAACTGGGGCGGCTGGTGGATCTGTAGGTGCTACCCTAGCTGCTGTGCGGGCTACACCCCTACCCCTACCACGGCCTCGACTGCGACCTCGGCCTCTAGTGGCCCCAACTGGTGGTGCTGGTGGTCGTCCGTCCTGACCGGTAGCACGTGTCTTCACCATCTGTGAGAGAATAGAATAACAGAAGTTTAGTACCAAAATCAATAGATTCGCATGACAGGAATTTCAAGAATGTGATGCTTTTCCTAATGGTTTTGCAGCCTCCCGAGGATAAGTACAGACATCTCCGTACCGATCCGCGAGACTCTACTAAACCGGCTCATGACCAGTGAGACCTATGTAACCTAGGCTCTGATACCAACTTGTCACGACCCCAAACCACCCCGGTCATGATGGCGCCTATCACAGTACTAGGCAAGCCGATTCAGCACTAATAACATAAAGGGTCTTTTGTAAATTCATTTTTCTAATCAAGTACGATCACAAATCGGTCGAGGGTCTATCGGAAACAGCCTCTCTGCCCTATCGGGGTAGGGGTAAGGTCTGCGTACACATTACCCTCCCCAGACCCCACTTTGTGGAATTTTACTGGGTAGTTGTTGTTGTTGTATGATCACAAATCGTTCATTTTAATATATCAAAATACGCGAAAAAACAAATACGCAAATACATCAACACTGCCCGATCCTGGTGTCACTAGTCATGAGCCACTAAGATACTGTCCAATACTGTCTACTCAATACAAGATAAGACTGAAATATATAATACTAAGGATAGGAAGGAGAAAGGCAGGGCTGCAGACGCCGTGCAACTACCTTGCTATCTCCGGAAAATACTCAGAAGCTGCTGGATGCTCTCACTCGGATGCTCTGGCACCTGGATCTGCACACAAGGTGCAGGGAGTAACGAGAGTACGCAAACTCAGTAAGTAACCAAAGTAAATAAAGGCTGAGTGCAGTGACGAGCATTTAAAACATATACATAGTCTAACATAGAATTTCAAAAGAAATAACAAAGTCATATCCGTAGTTCAACTTCCGCGCATCTCGTAAAAACTCCAGTTTCCATGAAAGTTAATTAAAACATTTGTTCAACATTTTTCAATAGAGGCTCAGTATAAAAGAAGAGTGAAAACAGTAAATTCATAAACAAGCCCCTCGGGCAAAGTACCACTCATATATATAGCCCCTCGGGCAAGCCTCTCAGCCACTCGTGACTCAACTCTCATCAATCAGCACTCACACTAAGCACTCCCGCTCAATGGACATCTCATAATAATAACCGCTGCGGCGAGCAGCCCGATCCATGAGTATATATAGTCGACTGCGCTCATTGGGGGTGTGCAGACTCTGGAAGGGCTCCTACAGCCCAAGCGCTATATCGCTGCGGCGTGCAGCCCGATCCATATATATATATATATATATATATATATATATATGGCTGCAGCCCGATCCATAAATATATATAATCTCACCATCGGGTCCTCGACCTCTCTCAGTCATTAACCTCACAGCCACTCGGGCATTTTAGTGAAAAATCAGAGAACTCAGCCCAAACAGTTTTCATATATTTGAAAGTAGAGTAATGAAACTGAATCAAACAATAAACAGGTAAAAATCATGACTGAGGATATGCTTTCGAATCAAAATAGTGTGAGGATAGTAGTAAAATACCCCTGAAGGTCCAAACAGTTCGGCACAAGGCCCCAAACATGGCATTCAGCCCAAGTTAATAGATTCATTTCTAAAACACATAGATATCATATAGAGTTTATCAAAATATGCAACTCTACAGTTGCCACGGGATGGACCAAGTCTCAATCCCTAAGGGTGCACGCCCTTCACCTAGCATGTGTGTCACCTCATTTATCAAAATAGTACGAATTTCCGAGGTTTCATACCCTCAGGTCTAGATTTACAATCGTTAGTTACCTCAAACCGGACGAAAATCTACTTCGCAATGCCCTTGCCTCTCGACTCGGCCTCATATAGCCTCGAATCTATCCAAAATCAGAATCATAACATCAATACATGCCAAAGGAACAAAGCCCACGTGAAAATTATCAAATTAACTCAAAAATCCTGAAATTGGTCAAACCCGACCCCCGGGCCCACGTCTCGGAATTCGATAAAAATTACATCACTAGAATCCTTATCCTCCAACGAGTCTATCATACAAAAATCATCAAACTCGGACCCCAAATGGCCCCTCAAATCCCGAATTTAAACTCTCCAATTTCAAGCCCTAATTTCCAAATTTCTTCTCTAATTTTCCCCCCAAATTTCATGATTAAACATTGGAATAAACACAAGATACAAAGCCCAAGTAGCTTACCTCTCTGAATACACTTGATTCCCTCTTGAAATCATAGCTTGGAGCTCCAAAATCGGCCAAAAATGGTGGAAGAATGACTAAAATTCGCGAAGTGATGCTTATATAGTTTCGGCCCAGGGATTCCGCACTTGCGGCTCCTTTTCTCGCTTCTGCGAACCGCTTCTGCGGTCAAACCAACCGCACCTACGGTTTTCACTTAAAGTTCCCGGTCCGCATCTGCGCCCAGGGACCGGACCCGCGGTCCCGCAAATGCGCTCAACATACCGCACCTGCGGTTTTTCTTCTAATGGCCAACTTCCGCATCTGCGGTCTCCTCCATGCACCTGCTGTTCCCAATCCGCAGGTGCGGAAATGACAGAAGCAGTAGCTGAAGCTGCTCAATTTCAATTCCAATCTTTCCGACAACCTTCCGAATTCATCCCGAGGCCCTCGGGACCTCAACCATAAATACGAACAAGTCATATACCACTATTCAAACTTATTCCAACCTTCAGAACACTCAAAACAACATCGAAACACCAAATCACCCTCGGATTCAAGCCTAAGGATTTCCAAACTTCCGAATTTCGCAACCGATCCAAAAACCTATCAAACCTCATCCGAATGACCTAAAATTTTGCACACATATCACAAATGACACAACTGACCTACTCCGGTTTCCGAAATTCCATTCCGACCCCGATATCATGATTTCCACTGCCGACCGGAAAATGCCAAATTTCCAATTTCGCTAATTCAAGCATAAATCTACCACGGACCTCCAAATTACATTCCGAACACGCTCCTAAGTCCAAAATCACCTAATGAAGCTATCCGAACCATCATAATATACATCCCAGAACTTCTACACATAAGTCAACATCCGGTTGGTTTTTCCAACTTTAGCTTCTAAATAAGAGACTAAGTGTCTCATTTCACTCCATGACCATTCCGAACATAGAACAACCGACACGATATGATGAAATACAGGTGAACATCACATAAAGAAGCAAAAATGGGGAGAACGGGACTGCAACTCATGAAACGACCGGCCGGGTCGTTACATAAGGAGTTGCTTGGAACTTTTTAATTCAAACTTTTCTTATCATAATATAATAAACTTTCTCATCTCAAATTCGAATAAGGCTTATAAGTTATTTTTAAGCTGTTTTTTTTTTAGAAAAGTTAAATTTGTCTCTCTTTTTGTTCATTGTTTATCTTTATTTAGTTTTTTTTTTTTGCTTAAAATATTTATATATTATCGTGCGATTTTTTCATTAGTTTGTCACGTTGACTTAATGTTAACCAGTATTACTCACCGTATTATATATAGAATTGAGAATTTTATTTGTCACAGACTTTTATTCTATTGCTCAGAATTATTTTATTATTTGAAGTTATCAATAATATTTTTGAGTATTATTTTGATAATTTATTCTATTTTTAAGTTAATTTAAAGTATGATTAGCCTCACTTTATCTCTATTTTTCTCTCTTTATATATTATTGTGCAATTTATGATTTTGTAGTTTGTTTTTTTCAGATAGTACTTTACTATAACTCAAAGAGTGATATATTTTATTCTAAAGTTTAAGGACTAATACTTCAAAGTATTTGCATGATTAATAGATCTAATTCATCCGCTCCTTCAATTTTCTATCAAGCTCTAATTTTTTCCTATCCCATTCGCACAACCATCTCCTTTAATTTTCTATCAATTTCTTTGCTACTTTAATGTGCCTATTATTTGAACCATTAATTCCGTCTTTTTTTCGTAACAATAAGTGAAAATAAAGATTTTCTCTAACAAAGCAAGCAACATCATCAAATCCATCATAACCTTTCAATTTTCAACTATAATCTCATCTTCCTCTCAGATTCTTCGTGAAATTAAGTCTTGAAAGAAGGCATGGTGGAAAGGGAAGTATCTCAAAGAAAAATATCCGATTTATGTGTAACTGAAGGGCCATATATAAGAAGTTAAGAAGTTGGAACTTTAATTATCCAAATTTAAAAATCTTATATATGCCACTTGGCATCATATAAATGTTTTACTTCTCTTTTTATATATAGATAGATATTGATATTGATATATACTATCATATTAGGAAGAAGTTGTTATACCCCATTTTAAACTGGTTAAAGTAAGGTACAACATATAGGCAATTTTGAATTTGTTAAAAGTAATGGAGTCGCCAGCTAATTAATTATGGTGAATTAGAACACCTAATGTCAATAAAAGTAATATATAAAGTTAAACTCCATTTAAAATCTGCTTAACCTAAAAAGTAAATGTTCAAATTATGCTAACGAGAAGGTATCAATCACTCATCAAGATCCCTAAAATGGTTGACCGCCGGACTATAAAAAGAATATATTAGTTACTAAAAAAAGAATATATTAGTTACTAAAAAAAGGTTAAATAAGTGACTAAATGTTTATAAAATAAGTATGGTAACGTTAAGTTTGGACTCAAATAGTAGTGAATTGAACTCTTAATTAAGATTTGAGAAAATGATTTCTTAAAATAGCAATGAGCTCTCGTTCAAACACTGTCCCAAAGTCAATCTATCTTAACCTGTAATCTCCAAACTTAAAAAATTCAGACACACTATTAGTTCAAAAACGTTTTTAAAGAAAGTAACAGTTTGTTTGGATGGTTGTTATCTGTTGTATCGTATTGTATCGTTATTATAATACAATGTTTGTTTTGATTGTCACTTAAAATTCGTTGTATTGCATTGTTAAATCCATTGTTACGTAACAACAAAAAGAGCCATTTTACGTAACGACCGATTTGATGTGGTCGGATCGTTACATATTTTTCTTTCCAATTATACCCTTATTTATTACATGTTAATCGTATTTTACCCTTTCCCTTATTTTATTATTTTAACTTCAAATCCAACTGTCACAATCCGGAATTCCCACCCTCGGGACCTTGACGGCGCCTAACATTTCGCTTGCTAGGCAAGCCAACGTTAGATGTAGTTATTAATCATTTTTAATAATTCAAATCAAATGAAAAACCAATAAGCTAAGTAAACTGAAATAAAGTAGATGAATCTGATAAACGGCGATATCCAAATACAAATCCTAGAACAGGTGTCGCGAATACACGAGCCTCCAGAGTACTACAAATAATAGTCTGGATGAAAGAATAACTGTCTAAATCGAAATAAACAGCTAAATTAATGTAGAAGGAGACTTCAGGGTTGCGAACGCTGTGCAACTGTACCTCAAGTCTCCGTCAAGCACTGGATCCGAGCAATCTACTGACCGCCGCTAGGACCGACTCCAAAATCTGCACAAGAAGCGTAGAGTGTAGTATGAATACAGCCGGCCCCATGTACTCTGTAAGTGCCGAGCCTAACCTCGACGATGTAGTGACGAGGCTAACTCTGGGCACGTTCGAGGACGAACGTATGTTTAAGTGGGGGAGGATGTAACGACCCGACCGGTCGTTTAGAACTTTTGCACTTTGCTCGCCAGTTCTCGGGCATGACTTGCCCCGTGTGATGTATTATGACTCATGTAAATCGTTGGTTTTGGTTTTCAGGGTAATCGGAATGAAATTGGAAGAACAGTTCTCAGTTTGAAGCTTGAAATTTGAAAGGTTTGACCAATATTTGACTTGTTTGTATATGATCTCGGATCGAAATTTTTATGATTTGGTTAGCTCCGCTAGGTGATTTAAGACTTGGGAGCGTGATCGGAATACATTTTGGAAGTCCGTGGAAGGTTTAGGCTTGAATTGATGAAATTGAGATTTCGGCGTTTTCCGGTTGATAGGTGAGATTTTGATATAGAGGTCGGAATGAAATTCCGGAAGTTGCAGTAGTTCTGTTATGTCATTTGGGATGTGTGTGCAAAATTTCAGGTTATTCGGACATGGTTTGGTGGGGTTTTTGATCAAAAGTGGAATTCAGAAGATTTTAGAAAAGTTTGGCTTGAATCCGATGTGTTTTAGTTGATTTGATGTTCTTTCAAGTATTTTGATGATTGGAACAAGTTTGAATAAGGAATTGGGGTATGTTTGTGCTTTTGGTTGAGGCCCCGGGGGCCTCGGGGAGATTTTGGGTGGTCAACGGAGAGATTGGAATTTTGTTGCAGCAGCTGATATTGCTGCTTCTGGTATTTCGCATCTGCGGATTGGCGACCGCAGATGCGGGTGGGTTATCGCAGAAGCGAAAAAGGGGTCAGGTGAGCAGTTTCCGTAGAAGCGGTCAATATAGACGCATCTGCTAAGCCGCAGATACGGAAGTTCTATCGCAGATGCGATTTTGGGGTCTTAAGTGAAGAACCGCAGAAGCGGTGGTTTGGCCGCAAATGCGGTACCGCAGAAGTGGGTTTTGGACCACAGATGCGGAAAGAGCTGGGCAGACCATATATGTTATTTCATTTCGCGATTTTGGGTTATTTCACCATTGTTGCCTTCGACCTTGGAGCTTTTTGGGCGATTCTGAAGAGAAAAATCAAGAGACTTCGTTAAGGTAAGGAATCTTGGACCTAAAACTCAATTCTATGAATGTATTTCATGAATTTAGGGCTGTAATTAAAGGAATTAAAGGGCAAAAATGGAGGATTAGGGCTTGAGTTTAAGAGGCCTTTAAATGGGGATTTGAGGGGTCATTTGGACTCCGATTTTAGTATCTTTGATATGTATGAACTCGTGGGGAGACGAGGAATCTATTGATGTGAAAATTTTCGAGTTTTGAGAAGTGGGCTCGGGGCTCGGGTTTTGGTAATTTCGGGATTTGTGCCCTTTATTGACTGTTTTCGCTTGGGCTTTGTTCCCTTAGCATATTTTGATGCCCTCGTTCTGATTTTGGATAGATTCAACGCGCGTGGAGGCGATTCGAGTGGCAAAGGCGTCGCGAGGGCCTAGATTTGATGCCACGAGATGGCTTGTTATTGCGCTTGGGCCGAAAGAGGCCCCTCCAGAAGTCTGCACACCCCCAGTGAGCGCGGGTACCCAGTGTGATGTGAGAGATAGCCCGAGGGGCTGGTATTGTTCGATGTGATTGCCCGAGGGGCTGATACTGTTCTATATGATTGCCCGAGGGGCTAGTATTCTTCTGAGATATTGCCCGAGGGGCGGATTTGTTGATATTGTGCCCGAGGGGCGAACCTTATGTGCTTATCTTTCTTATTTGCCTGTCATTTACTTGCTTAATCGTGTATCTGTGCCTGAGGGGCAGATTTCTGTGCTTATCTGCACTAGCTGTTCTGCATTCATTTGCGTAACTGTTGAAAAAGTCTTTTTCGAAGAAGTTTAAACTGAGCTAGGATGTTTTAAGGTATTTTACAGTTTCATTGCTTTCTACTGGCTTTTGAAACTGCTTCTATACAACATGTTGATGCTCTTTTCGTGATTTCTTATCACTCGGTCTTTATTTATGATTATTACTCACTGAGTTGGCAGTACTCATTTTACTCTCTGCACCTTGTGTGCAGATTCAGGTATTTTCTGAGCTTAGTGGCAGTTGTCATTGGAGTTAGCAAAGTAGCTGCCTGGCGATCGCGGCTCTGTTTTCTCCCTCTTTATTCCTCCTTATGTTTTATTGAAATCTTCCGACCATTTCGTTCTTGATGTGATTAGATGATTGTAGTAGATGCTCATGACTAGTGACACCCCGGTTTGGGCTGTGCTTGGGTCGTACTTCCGCATTGTTATGATATTATCCGCTGTTTAGCATTATTAAATTATGTTTTAGCCTGCTGTATTGCTGTTTAGCTATTTAACTTCGAATTGGAAATGTGTCGGCTGGCCTTGTCTTCACGAGAGGCGCCATCACGACCGGGTCTGGGTTTAGGGTCGTGACAAGTTGATATCAGAGCCTAGGTTACATAGGCCTCACGAATCATGAGCAGGTTTAGTAGAGTCTCGTGGATCGGTACGGAGATGTCTGTATTTATTCTCGAGAGGCTGCATAACCTTTAGGGAAAGCTTCACATTATTGAAATTCTTATCGTGCGTCCTTTATTCAGCTTGAAAAGTAACTCTTGAAATTCCTTCCATGCTTTCGTATGCGCACCCAAGTGCTCAGTATCAGATGTGCATCGATGGCTTGTGAATCCCTAATTGAGGGGCGAGATGTGATCTCTATGTGCTGATGTTGGGCCGGTCTGGAGGACTCGAGGCAGGATTTTGCCTATAGCTTGAGCACCGAGGTGCTGATTGTGTGAGCACGTGTTTCTGGATCTATATGTTCTGTTGTGTCCCTATTAAGGGGAGTAATGACTGGATAGTTACGTGATGAGGGTAATGTGACTGCGAGATGTATTCGTATGATTTGGAAGCGATGAGAAGGGTCTGCTAGAGGATAGAAGAACTATTATGTGCTTAATTTCCGTCTTGCTTCGAGTTTTAGCCCCGAGTTATGGGCGTGTGATGAATCTTTTCATGTTTCCTAGTTGGGAGTGAAGTGAATTTCATGTTACGGTATGAGTTCAGACTCAGGAGGACTAAGTGACTGCGTAATGATTATGACGGTGGAAGGTATATATATAAATGTTAGTTTAAGGCGAAGCAGGTGGGTTATCTCCTGCGAAGTGTTCTGAGGTTGTGTGATCCTTATGTTGTCGTTTAGAAGATCTCAATTACAAGTGAAATATATGTGTTGCAATTTGAATTTGAGCTGCTTAAGAGAATGGGTTTAATTGTTACGAGAGTAAATGCGAGATTTGCAGAAGATATGAAGTGCCAGATGGTCTGTGTTCCACGAGCTTATGAAGGATTGAGTTAATCTCACTATGGTATTATGGCAGCAATAAAGTATATGTGTTATGGGTTATGGTGTGTGTTTTGATCTATGGCTTCGAGCCAAGTGGGGGAGTTTGCTATTGATTAGCTGATTGCACGGTTATGTGCTATGTCGGTTCTATGTTTGAAGCGTTCGGGTGAATCAGTTATGGACGGCGGCGATTGAGACCGAGGATGGCTCGAGTAAAGGAAAATTCTTAACAAAGGTTATAGGATGCTTCATAGGTGTTTGAGAATCACGGAATGTCTTGAGTTGTTGTTGATAAAGAATGCTCAGTGCATAGGAAAGGGAGTGGTTTGGTAGCATCAAGGTAAGGTTATATGCTGCAGTGTCAGTGTGCTAATGAGGCACGGGTTGTTCTGTTCGTTTGATCAGGCTAATTGCAGTTTGAATAGAGTGAATGACTCTCGAGAATGGTTCTAATGTGTTCAAGATTCTACATATAACAATTGGGTATTTTAAGGTTGTATATGTGATTAGAAACTGAGTCTTTATTGGAAGATGTCAAGACTTGTGATATTTTCTATATAAATTATGGGATTTTACGTATTAGTATCAAGAAGGCAAAGGTAATGGATTTAGATTCGCAAGAAGTCTCTTCAGAGTAAAGTATTTTGATCGAGGCGCTCTTGAGAATACCTGAGAAAGTATTCAGCGGCTTATGAGCCTTAGATGGTGTGGCTTTCTGCTTGGGTCTCGTGTGGTAAGTCTGGGTTGAGGAATTGAGATGTTATGGCACGAAGGTGTATCAAGTTGAAGGTGAATCAGAAGGGAGCTCGGATAGATGGGATAGCTTGGTAGTAGGCCAGATCGGTATGGTAAGGATATGATTAGTTCTTTGGGTATTTACGAGGTAATGAGTTTCTTCAGGTATTTCGCGGTAATGCTCTTGGGTTTTAGTGGCCTGTGTAGGTTGGTTGAGCTAGGAGGATTCAGTCCTGACAGGCTTGTTTGTGCAAAGGGGAGTCGGAGAGTTCTTGTTATTTTCTACCGTGGCTAGAGATATATATTTTCTGTTGGCAGGAGGAGCAGGGGATGTGTAGTGATTTTCTTCTGAATGGGATCAATGGAAAGTTCTTGGTTGGTTGAGTACATAGTTACTTGTGGCTCGGAAGGGATATGAAATTCTCACGTTATTTTAGGATGGTTTGGTATATGCGGTATGTGTGGAGGATTAATATCTGCGTGTGTAGGGTTACGGTTTAATTATGAACGGAAGGTCATAAAATTCTTAGGCAGCACGGGCAGTTTCAGATGATTAAGGGAATGGTATTGCTAGTTGGAGGTTATTTGACGAGGGTATATGTTTCAGAAAAAGGCAATGTGATTAAGTTGATGGTACTTTATTAGTATTGCGGCACTTTCTTGTTGGATCGACTGCTGATATTCGGGTTTGCTTGGTGGTACGGAAGAATCATAATATCTCTCGTGGGAATGATTGGGTATTAGAGTTGTGTTGTATACTCGGACGGTGGAATTGGAATCAGATATGGTGATTTGTGTGCTATATGGAGTTGGAGACTGGAAGTTCTCAAATTCAAGTTATGTTGTGATTGCTTGTCGTGTGTATCGGCTGTGTAGTGACTATCGGGGGTCTGGAGACCCGAGTGGATCTTTTGCAGCTTGGTATGTTAGATCTTGGATGTAATATTGGGTATAGACTGGTTGTCTTCGTGTTGTGTTATTTTGGAGCTATTGCGCTGAGGCAGCGATGTTGGTTATGCCGGGAATGCCACGGATTGAGTGGCGAGGTTCGATAGAATACGTCCTTAGTAGGTGGTTTTTTATTTCGAAGGCCGAGCGGATGGCTGGGAAGGATTGTTTTTTTTTCGTATTTTGAGCTCTCGTGATGGATGTCAGTGCAGAGGCTCCTCATATTGATTCAGTTCCGGTGGTGAGGGACTTTTCGGATGTGTTTCTTGTGGTCGGGCATGTCGCCAGGCAAGGTTGTTGATTTCGGTATTGATTTGATGCCGGGCACCGTATCGTATGGCACCGGCAGAGTTAAAGAAGTTGAAGGAGCAGCTTCAGGATTTCCTCGATAAGGAGTTCGTTGGCAGGCCAATGTGGATGTGTGTTCTAATTTGAGTCGGCTTGGTTGGCTCCGGATGGCATTATTGAGGGATGTGTTGATTCGATTGTTATTGAGCTTATTAGTAATCTGGGGAGTTCTATGAGTTATCTTTCTGTGTTGCGAGGTGTTGTGACTTGTTGGTTATAGGCACATATGGTGCGGTTCTATTGAGGTTTCATAGTGGAAGTCGAGCGGGAAGAGTATTGGATATTGCTCGGCAGATGGCGTATCGGTTATATCTTTTTGGGTTGAGTAGTGTTATGTATTTGCTTCACTGTGGTCATGATGATTTGCTTTGGTTTAGACATCAATTGCGCGTGGTCGTCAATTTCGAGCAGAGTGACTTGAGGTGTTTCATGTGGAGCAGTATTTGGATAGGATCGCGCATTGCAGCGAAGTTATGTGGAGATATGACCTTGCGGGTTAGATTTGTGTGTTCTATTTCTACGATGTGAGACGGGTTCTCAGCCTTGTGTTGTGGTGGTACCGGTGAGCTTGAGGTACAGCTCTTTCATTTGAGTCATTATCATGAGTTGAGTATGTTCTGATTGTTTCTTATTGGTGCGCGGATTGTGCAAGTTACGGCTTTAGTCTGCATTGATGTGTCATGTCGCCAGAGGGGTTGTGTGTGATTAGATGAGATCTTTGGGATCATTAATGAATACGAATGGATTCAATTTTAGCATGTTGGGAGGATAAATATCGAGGGTTGGCTCAAAAATTTGCTATGGTTTTACCAAAGGAGAAGAGGCTTCATGAATGGTTGATCTAAGAAATGGTTATGGCTTACTGTGTGTTTTATTCATCATTGGCGGTATATGAAAGTATTGGGATGAGACCTTAGTTGATAAGAGGTTTTCAATCGGTATTCGGTTGTTGTGTACAGCTGCTGTGATTAGAAGTTATCGCTACAAGTGTTTGAGTTATGTGGTATGTC
This sequence comes from Nicotiana attenuata, assembly GCF_001879085.1. NCBI lineage: Eukaryota > Viridiplantae > Streptophyta > Magnoliopsida > Solanales > Solanaceae > Nicotiana > Nicotiana attenuata. Next base: position 26,259 of record NW_017674352.1, read on the forward strand.
ATGTAATTGCACCTGAGGTTGCAGGTGTGGGTTATTACAGCTTGTTCGGACTTATTCACAGTATAAATATGAGATTCTGATCGTATTGATGATTTCAGAAGTGGGAATGTGGTTCTATGGTTTATGGGCTAGATTGGATTGTGAAATTTCAGATACTATGTGTTATCGGACCTATATGAGATAGGGTGACGTGGGATCACCCCCGGGTATATGCATGGTAAGGTTATTGAGCGATTGGTTGGCTTTTAGAACAACTCTGGGCACGTTCGAGGACGAACGTATGTTTAAGTGGGGGAGGATGTAACGACCCGACCGGTCGTTTAGAACTTTTGCACTTTGCTCGACAGTTCTCGGGCATGACTTGCCCCGTGTGATGTATTATGACTCATGTAAATCGTTGGTTTTGGTTTTCAGGGTAATCGGAATGAAATTGGAAGAACAGTTCTCAGTTTAAAGCTTGAAATTTGAAAGGTTTGACCAATATTTAACTTGTTTGTATATGATCTCGGATCGGAATTTTTATGATTTGGTTAGCTCTGTAGTGATTTAAGACTTGGGAGCGTGATCGGAATACATTTTGGAAGTCCGTGGAAGGTTTAGGCTTGAATTGACGAAATTGAGATTTCGGCGTTTTCCGGTTGATAGGTGAGATTTTGATATAGAGGTCGGAATGAAATTTCGGAAGTTGCAGTAGTTCCGTTATGTCATTTGGGATGTGTGTGCAAAATTTCAGGTTATTTGGACATGGTTTTGTGGGGTTTTTGATCAAAAGTGGAATTCGGAAGATTTTAGAAAAGTTTGGCTTGAATCTGATGTGTTTTAGTTGATTTCATGTTCTTTCAAGTATTTTGATGATTGGAACAAGTTTGAATAAGGACTTGGGGTATGTTTGTGCTTTTGGTTGAGGTCCCGGGGTCCTCGGGGTGATTTCGGGTGGTCAACGGCGAGATTGGAATTTTGTTGAAGTAGCTGATATTGCTGCTTCTGGTATTTTCGCATCTGCGGATTGGCGACCGCAGATGCGGGTGGGTTATCGCAGAAGCGAAAAAGGGGTCAGGTGAGCAGTTTCCGCAGAAGCGGTCAATATGGCCGCATCTGCGAAGCCGCAGATGCGGAAGTTCTATCGCAGATGCGATTTTGGGATCTTAAGTGAAGAACCGCAGAAGCGGTGGTTTGGCCGCAAATGCGGTACCGCAGAAGCGGATTTTGGACCGCAGATGTGGAAAGGCCTGGGCAGACCATATATGTTATTTCATTTCGCGATTTTGGGTTATTTCACCATTGTTGCCTTCGACCTTGGAGCTTTTTGGGCGATTCTGAAGAGAGAAATCAAGAGACTTCGTTAAGGTAAGGAATCTTGGACCTAAAACTCAATTCTATGATTGTATTTCATGAATTTAGGGCTGTAATTAAAGGAATTAAAGGGCAAAAATGGAGGATTAGGGCTTGAGTTTAAGAGGCCTTTAAATGGGGATTTGAGAGGTCATTTGGACTCCGATTTTAGTATTTTTGACATGTATGAACCGTGGGGAGACGAGGAATCTATTGATGTGAAAATTTCTGAGTTTCGAGAAGTGGGTCCGGGGCTCGGGTTTTGGTAATTTCGAGATTTGTGCCCTTTATTGACTGTTTTCGCTTGGGCTTTGTTCCCTTAGAATATTTTGATGCGCTCGTTCTGATTTTGGATAGATTCGACGCGCGTGGAGGCCGATTTGAGTGGCGAAGGCGTCGCGAGCTAGAGATTTAGCCGGTTCGAGGTGAGTAATGATTGTAAATAATGTTCTGAGGGTTTGAAACCCCGGATTGCACATCGTAGTGCTATATTGAGGTGAGGCACACGCTTGATACGAGCGTGGGGTCGTGCACTATTGGGGACTGTGACTTGGTCCGTCCCGAATGATGATTTTATCGCGTGTTTGACTGAAATCTATTTGTTATCATCATTATTTGGGTTGCATGCCATATTTGGGCTTCGTGCCAACTATTTGAACCCTTCGAGGATTTTTGTTGATATTTCCTCACTGTTTTGACTTTATACGTGAACTCAGTCATGTTATTTTCCACTGTTTTTAAAACTCAGCCATGTTCACTCAGTTTTAATACTCAAATAATATTTAAATGATGTTTTGGGCTGAGAAACACAGTTTTACTGTTGCCCGAGAGGCTTATGTGATTTTTGACTGAGTAAGGCTGAGGGCCTGTGTTGTGAGGATATCTTTTGGGTCGGGCTGCACGCCGCAGCGTGATACACTGATACTGATTATGAGGCCGAGGGCCTGAGATTGTACGCCACGAGGTGGCTTGATTGATATGAGGCCGAGGGCCTAGATTTGATGCCACGAGATGGCTTGTTATTGCGCTTGGGTCGAAAGGGGCCCCTCCAGGAGTCTGCACACCCCCAGTGAGTGCGGGTACCCAGTGTGATGTGAGAGATAGCCCGAGGGGCTGGTATTGTTCGATGTGATTACCCGAGGGGCTGATACTGTTCTATGTGATTGCCCGAGGGGCTGATTTGTTAATATTGTGCCCGAGGGGCGAACCTTATGTGCTTATCTTTCTTATTTGCCTGTCATTTACTTGCTTAATCGTGTATATGTGCCTGAGGGGCGGATTTCTGTGCTTATCTGCACTAGCTGTTCTGCATTCATTTGCGTAACTGTTGAAAAAGTCTTTTTCAAAGAAGTTTAAACTAAGCTAAGATGTTTTAAGGAATTTTACAGCTTCATTGCTTTCTACTGGCTTTTGAAACTGCTTCTATACAACATGTTGATGCTCTTTCCGTGATTTCTTATCACTCGGTCTTTATTTATGATTATTACTCACTGAGTTGGCAGTACTCATTTTACTCTCTGCGCCTTGTGTGCAGATTCAGGTTTTTTCTGAGCTTGGTGGCAGTTGTCATTGGAGTTAGCAAGGTAGCTGTCTGGCGATCGCGGCTCTGCTTTCTCCCTCTTTATTCCTCCTTATGTATTATTGAAATCTTCCGACCATTTCATTCTTGATGTGATTAGATGATTGTAGTAGATGCTCATGACTAGTGACACCCCGGTTTGGGCTGTGCTTGGGTTGTACTTCCGCATTGTTATGATATTATCCGCTGTTTAGCATTATTAAATTATATTTTAGCCTGCTGTATTGCTGTTTAGCTGTTTAACTTCGAATTGGAAATGTGTCGGATGGCCTTGTCTTCACGAGAGGCGCCATCACGACCGGGTCTGGGTTTAGGGTCGTGACAAGTTGGTATCAGAGCCTAGGTTACATAGTGTCACACCTCCTTTTTTACTACACCCCGGGAAAGGGGTATAATAAAGAAGTTTTTTCAATTAAAGGACAATCGAAACGGGATTTATTTATTTAAAGAATCAGAGTCGCCACTTGGGATAATTTATGGTGTCCCAAGTCACCGGTTCAAATCCCGAATCGAGGAAAAGATTGACTCTGTTTATACAGTCTACAAACACAGAAATCGGGGTAAGGAATTCGGTTAACCCGGGAGAAGGCGCCCACTAATCCAAGCCTGGTACATCTCCGTTATCTAGCGTTTCAACCTTTGGGCCTCTTCTTTCAACTCAAATTCTGATTGGACAACACCTATGTCTGATCCCTCACTAGTCATGGTTGTCTTGCTGTTTGACCTAGCGTGCGTGGATGACTTGCTCGAATGCCACAAACTAACCACCTACTTGGACTTAATATAACAAAATAAAGCCATCACGTTAGCGTTAGGACATTTAACATAAGATAATCTCACTTTGTGTGCATTGCATCTAGCCACAGTTATCGGTTCTAAAATGACTTCGAGGGTACAAAGGTCAGTTGGCATCATCCCCATTTCAACCTCTCTTTTTTCTTTGCTTTTCTAGCACTTGCTTGCTCATTTTTCCTTCCTCTTTTCCCTTCCAATTATCACTCTTTTCTTTCCTCTCATATCTCACATCCACAGTTCTTCCTCTCTTTTTCTTTTTCTTTTTTCATTTTTTTATTTTTTTTTTCATAATAAAAAAATAATTTGATCGAACCCTATGTAGGTTGCCTACGTATCATGACCCCGCATGAATCAGATCTTTGCGTAGTTCTGAAAGATCGGGAATAAAGTAAACAAACTGACATTCTCTCTTTTTTCTTTTTTTACCTTGATGACTACTCTGATGAGAAAAGAGAAATAAAAGATGCGAAACCCCTTTTTTTTTTTAATTTTCTAGACTTAATGTTCTATAACCTATTCTAAACTCAAACTTAACGAGCATATACTTTTCTCTCTTTTTTGAAACAAACACTGTATGGAAATTTATTAAGGAAAAACTCCTACGAGAGAAAATATTTTTGATTCTTTGTTTTTCTGAAATGAAGTCCAAACAATAAACTAAAGAAAAACATTTCGAATTTTCGCAAGATTTCGAAACAAGCAATGAAAAAGATAAAATAAAATATTTTTGGATTTCAATTTTGATTGCCTAAAGAAGAAATTCTAATGATAAACAAAATAAAGTATATTTTTTCTCTCTCTATGTACATCTCGAAGACTGGTCGGAAGGTCTTTCTTTGGACCGTAATATGAGCTTTTGGATAGCGTTAGAAAGAAAGGGTATCACGAAGGCTCAAAACAACTTGAATGAGTTCAAACTTACAACTTTTGGAATCAGATCTTTTACATAACCATAACTTCTTCCCCAGTTTCTTTGCCTGGGGGCTTTTGGATTTTTATTTTGATGGGACCGAATGGTGAGGCTGCCTACGTATCGTTAAAAGGAATCAGGTCGAACGTATTTCATGACATAGAAATTACTTTGTTGTTGTGATTTTTCTTTTCCACAAAACTCTTCACTTTCACCCAAAAACTCATTAAAAACAAAATCATAATTTAAATTAAATNAAAAGACGGCATAATAAAAAAACAGACTCAAAACACAAAAAGAAAAGAGAATGTTCCTTTAATCCATTTCTGAAAGAGCGATCCTGACTAGATGTCCTAGGCTCTGTCATGCTCCAACTCCGCTAAGTAAATCCACACATGTATGAGAAAATTAAAACCAAATATGTTAAAGACCTAGAATGCTATGTGAGATAATAACCCTTCCTACTAGACACATGCAAGACATGATTGAGGCTATTTTTGCAAAATGACTTATTTAGCCAAAAGATGATTAGAAGTGCAAAATTTGGCTAAGACCCCGCAAAGCGAAGAACCTAACATTTACTAGGAAGACCGGACCCTATGTGGGTTGCCTACTTATCACGCCCCGAAAGACGAGAATCAGGTTCGCGTAGTTCGGGCAGATTGGATACGGGCGAAAATTTTAAAAAAACTAACTTTTTGGATTTTTCTTCTTCCTCTCTTTTTTGGTTTTTTTTTTCGAAAAATGATGAAAAAGTGCAAAATCTTTTCGAATTTTTTCATTTTTTTTCCTCTCTTCCTTAACAAAAATGTGACAAAAAACATAATTGGGCTCCACTCACTTTATCTTAACACTTCACTCTCTTTTTCTTTTTTTTCTTTTTTTTTTTTCATTTTTCACTATTTTTTTCATTTGCCCTCAGCTATCCTTGGTCCGCCAATTAACCCTTTTACCCTTGAAGGAATGCAACATGTAGCACATAGGATGCATCAAGATGGTCTGTTATTTTGGGTACACCTGTCCTAGACGGACCCAACCCCTGTGTTGAGTTCCCTAAGTCAAAATGCACGTGATGCAAACAAGCGCTCCTACTAGGGATCCGGCATGAAGCTGTGTTTTTCTAGGTTTAAATCCTGAGGTTTTGGTCTAGACTTGGGGTACCCGAGCGGACAACTGGGGCCGAGGAGGGGGCGACGTACCGGGAGCACTAAAGTCTGCCCGGCCTTGTCGCTTGCCCAGCCTCGCTCTATTTGGTGTAATTTCTACAGAAAAAGCAGGCTACGCGAACGTATGCACCATTTTCAGAAGACTCAGAAGGGATGGCGTAAGAAGACAATTATATACAATTTAACAATATTAAAACGGTAAACAGATAACATTTAGCACAAAAAGGTTCACAGAATACAGTAACATCAACAATAAATGAAGCCAAGTAAAAATCATAAAACAAGCTCAAATTCTTGAACCCTGAACCGGAAGTTCTGGGTTCTTTTCCCCAGCAGAGTCGCCAGAGCTGTCACACCTCCTTTTTTACTACACCCCCGAAAAGGGGTATAATAAAGGAGTTTTTCCAATTAAAGGACAATCAAAACGGGATTTATTTATTTAAAGAATCAGAGTCGCCACTTGGGATAATTTATGGTGTCCCAAGTCACCGGTTCAAATCCCGAATCGAGGAAAAGATTGACTCTGTTTATAAAGTCTGCAAACACAGAAATCCGGAAAAAGAATTCTGTTAACCCGGGAGAAGGTGTTAGGCATTCCCGAGTTCCGTGGTTCTAGCACGGCCGCTTTGATCATAATTGGCTTATACAATTATTTAATAACTGATTTTAGAACCTATATGCTTTTGCTTCTTACCGCTTTTAATTGAGAAAATTATCTTGAAACGGTTTACGCGTACGTATACCCATTTGTTTGGCGCGTCAAAAATCATGTCAAGCGGACGTGTCCACAATTAATAACGTTTTATTATTATTAAGAGAATTTGGGCCAAAATTGCGCGAACGCATACTCCGGTTTTGTTTTTAAAATCGTAATTATGTTAACCTTGCTCCAGAGGAGATTGGTATTGGTAGAGTCGCATTCAACCCCGTCTTTTTGCCCTTTGGCTGGTAATCACATCGGCCATAAGGTGGTCTATCACCTCGGTTGGGGAGAAAAGCTTTTACTTAAACAGGAACTGGCCTGGAACTATATGTAAGGGCACTCTCATCCACTGGCTGCAAGGAAACAACTGGATTGGGCGAACGTATACACAACCACGATAGTATTTTAAACGCAATGACTAACCGAATTACAGAAACTACATGTCTTCCATTCCAAATAATTATCAAAACGCAACTTGTGGAAGATTATCACAGAATTCCTTTAGTGAAGCCGAAACGGTGTAAAAGAAAAATTACTGCTCGTTCAATCAACATTACGGAGCTACTTACAGTAAACAGAGAACGGGAAAATCATCCATAATGACGCTTAAACAAGTGCAAAATGAACAAAACAGAATTAACCATAGAACAAACGTTTGTAGACCAACCTTCACAAGTTTTCTTTGCACCCTTGACCCTCCTTCCTTTCCTCTCTTTAGGCGTTCAAACTTTTACTCTATGTGGACAACAACTAATTAATCTCCACTCCTAGAATCTTGTTTTTCTTTTTCTTTTGATGAACCAACATGTAGAAAACTTTGCAAGAACTGTTGGAGGAACTGAGGAGATTACTTAGAGGAAATAACAACGCATTAAATGTCCATTTGAGCAAATGTACTATCTGCTCAGGATTGGGAAGCAATAACTACTCAATGGCTGATTATTACTCGACTCGTTCACAGCTTTTCGCATAACCAAATGAAAATGAGCAACTAAACATTCAACAATCCACCAAACGGGATCTTAAATAAGCAAAGCATATTTGAAGAAGAAAATTGCATATACAAGGTTAAACATGCTTTGGACTTGACACAACTTTTGACAAGAACAACAGAGAAATAAGAATTCCTTCAAACCAATTTCCCATCACAAATCCCACCAAATTCAAGATACACTTGAAACACTCGCAGAAAGTAACAGAAGAAAGGGAGGAAGAGACCAACACCCAAAATAGGACGACCAAAATAGGAAGAAAACAGCAAGTCTGATGGCACACATTAATTTAATCCATAACGAATCAGACTAAGAGAAGGGAGAAAGAATGAACCTGCTGCGAATTGAATTACTCTTACAAAATTAATGAATACGATTTCAATGCCCAAACTCCAAACGCTGAAAACAAACGATACCACGAGCCACGAACAGCAAACAGTGAACTCTCAAAGCCTCAAACGGAGTCCATCTTTAACAAACAAAAATTTCCAGATCGAAAACAGAAGAAGCGGACTATATATCTTTTTGTGTTTTTCTTTTTTTTCGATACCAAAATCAAGAAAACTGAAGGACTGTTATATTTTTTATCTCAAGAAAAGAATACTAGACTGAGAGAAGATAGAAGAAGCACGTCCAAACTGGACTTAATCTGGAGCCTCCTTCAAAAAAGTTCAACAAAAGAAAGCTATGAAATAAAGAAAAAACCTCTGAAAATTTTCTCTCAACTTCTCAAAAAAAATCGAATCCCCCCTGCTAATACCCGAAAATGCTCCTTTTATATCTCCAAACTCTGGATTCTTTCTTCCTCTTCAAGAAAAACGGATAAGGCTCTCTTGAAAACGAGCACGTGATGAACGTGAGGCTCGGATTGAATGAGATCGATCCGACGCCTCTCACTCATCCAACACCCTTCTTCTAGAGTCTTCTAATCCGCGTGAGATAGCTTGAAAACGGGCGAGTGAGGGAGGGAATCTTGTTGTTGTCAGAGCCCGTTACTCCTATGTGGCAAGAGGAAGGAGGGGGAAGGCGCGTGGGGTGAGTTAGGGTGAATTTGGTGAAGGGGAAGATGAGCAGTGACCTGCGCAGCTTTGGGGTCTTTGAGACTTACAGCTTGTTTGGATGGTTGTTCCTCATTGTATCATATTGTATTGTTATCCCAAAACAATGTTTGTTTTGATTGTTTCATTAAAATTGGTTGTATTGTATTGTTAAATCCATTGTTCCGGAACAATGAAAAGTCCCCTTTTTTGAAACAACCGATTTGGTGTGGTGGGATCGTTTCCTATTTTTCTTTCCAATTATGCCCTAACTTACTACTCCACAATTCTATTTTACCCTTTACCTTTTTTTCTATTTAACTCCAAATCTCCAACTTCTAACCTACTTTGTTTCTTTCCAGTACTTCTGCCGCCAACGTTAAAGGTGTTCTGCCGCCTTCTATTTTACTTTTTCTCCTAATTTTCTTTTAACTCAATTCTAATTAGTTGTGCTCCTTTATTTTGCCTTCTTCTGTTCTGCTTTCTTAAGGTGTTTTGCCTTCTTCGGTTTTATTTTTTAAAAATTATTTTATGCATAATTTTTGATAAATTCAATATTTAAATAATTGAGGGTATTTTAGTAAACTTATCAGTTACAGTACAGTACGATACAGTCAAACCAAACAGCAAAATATTATTTAACAATGACAAACAATACAATCTATTCAAACATTGTATTCATAAAACGATACGGTACAATACGATACAGTACAATACAATACATTATAAAACGACCGGGAACAATGATCCAAACAGACTGTTAGGGTTTTTTGTGTTGTAATAGGAGCGGGTCGGGTCAGCGGGCGGGTTTGGGGCGTGGATCTGGGTGGTTTGGGCTGAACGGGTGTAGTTGGGCTGGAGAGAGGGAATTCACATTGGGCTTGGACAAATTAAAACAAAACAGCCCAACTTTCTAACTTCTCAATTCCTTTTTCCTTTTTTAAAAATAATTCTTATCTTCTTTTTTTTTCAAAATTAAATAAAATTCTAAATTAAATCTTAAAACCTAATTAACCTAAAAACACTAATTAAACCTAAATAAAATTATCACAATTAATTTAAAATAAATTAGAAGAAGACTACTCAAAATCAAAGCTAAAATTAAAGAGTGCAAATTAAGCTATTTTTTTATTTTTTATTTTCAACTTTTATAAAATGACTAATTTGCTAATTAACCTTAAAAATGTCAAATTAAATCCTAAATGCAAATGCAACACATTTTTTGTATTTTTTACTAATTAAAATAAAATAATCATGCGCAAACAAATGCAAATAATTAACAAACATGCCACAAAAATTCCCAAAAATTGCAAACAATGGAAAAATTATTCTGTTTTGAATTTGTGGAAGTAATTCATATAGGGCAAAAATCACGTGCTCACACATAGGTCTCACGAGTCATGAGCAGGTTTAGTAGAGTCTCGCGGATCGGTACGGAGAAAGCATGGAAATAATTATTTGACGGTGTATATACACTCGTCACCCCGCAGATACACTGTTTCACACGTAATTCACATAACAAGTAGTTCAAGGGTTCTTAATTCTCTCAAGTCAAGGTTAGACCCAACACTTACCAAGCTCCACAACCAAATCAAAGCTCAACCAGGGCCTTTCCTTTAAAATTCACCTCGAAACTAATCGAATCTAACCAAAATTGACTTAATATCATCAAACAATACTAGGGAAATCAATTACAATAGATAAAGCTAAGATCTTTAATCTTTCCTAAAAAGTCAACAAAAGTCAACTCGGGGCATGCCCGATCAAAACCCGTGTCCAATATTAGATTCCGACTGCCCATGACCCCACGAGTTCATATATGTGATTAGTTTCAAAATTCAAATCCAATCGACTCTCAAAACTCAACTTCTTATTTTTCAAAAACTTGACAAAGTTTCAATCACTTTGATTCAAATGACTTTGATGTTAAAATCTAAGATAAATTGATGGAATAAGATTAGAAATGGATTAGAATCACTCACCCAAAGTTTGTAGATGAAATTCCCTCTTCAAAATCGCCTCCTACCGTGCCTAGGATTTCAAAATATGAAAATGAGGCTAAAAAATCCCGTCCCTCAGCTATTTGTCAAGGCGCAGATGTCACAAATGCGAAGAAGTTATCGCAAATGCAAACTCGCCACATCTCTGCTGTCATTGCATTTGCGATGGTTTGTTCGCAAATGAGAACATGGACAGGTCGCAAAAGCGATCCCTGCTGTTCACATGCCATCTTCGCAATTGCGAACAAAATGTTCGCAAATGCGATCAATACAGACTTGGCCATTTGTTGCATATGCGACCTCAGATCTCGCATTTGCGAGACCTACACACCAGGTCACACCAGCAACTACCAAACTCTCCGAAACGCGTCCGGAACTCACCCGAGCCATCGGAGCTCCAAACCAAACATCCACACAAGTCTAAAAATATCGCACAAACTCGCTGGCGCAATCAGAACAACCAAATAACACCTAGAACTACGAATCAGACATCAAAATGAATGAAATTTTTAAAGAAACTTAAGAACATGCAAATTTACAACGGGCGTCCAAATCACGTCAAATCAACTCTGTTTTGCACCAAAATTTGCAGACAAGTCATAAATGGTGAAATGAACCCATTCCAAGTTTCGAAACCAAATCCGAACCCGGTAGCACCAAAGTCAATTTATGGTCAAACTTGAAAATTCTTTAAACCTTCAAATTGCTAGTTTTCAACAAATCACGTTAATTCAAGTTAAGGACTTTCGAATTCGATTTTGAGCATACGCTCAAGTCCCAAATCACGATACGGATCCACCGACATTGTCAAAATATAGACCCAGGTCCATTTACATAAGATGTTTACCGTAGTCAACTCAAATGAGTTTTAAGGCAAAATTTCACATTTTCTTTAATTTTTCACATAAAAACTTTCTGAAAAAAGACACGGACTGCGTACGCAAATCGAGGAAGGCTAAACGGAGCTATTCGAGGTCTCGGGATACATAAATAAAGGCTAAAACTCAAAGTGACCTATCTGGTCATCACGTTCTCCACCTCTAAAATAAATGCTCGTCCTCGAACGGACATGGAAAGGTACCTGGACTGGTGCAAAAGGTGTGGATATCTACTCCACATGTCGGACTAGGACTCCCACGTGTCTTCCTTGATTGGCTGACCTCTCCACTGTACTCTAACTGAAGGATAACTCTTAGATCTCAACTTTCAGACCCGCCGGGCTAGAATGGCCACCAGCTCCTTCTCATAAGTCAAATCCTTGCCCAATTGGACTGAGCTGAAATCTAACACATGGGACGGATCACCGTGATATTTTCGGATCATGAACACATGGAACACCGGATGGATTGTTGATAAACTAGGTGGCAATGCTAGTCTATAGGCCACCTCACCCACTCTCTCAAGAATCTTAAAGGGTGTGATATACCTAGGGCTCAACTTGCCCTTCTTTCTGAACCTCATCACACCCTTCATGGTGAAACTCGGAGCAATACCCTCTCTCCAACCATGGATGCAACATCACAAACTCTACGGTTGGTATAACTCTTCTTCCTAGACTGAGTTGTGCGAAGTCGATCCTGAATCATCTTGAACTTTTCAAGGCATCCTGAACTAAATCGGTACCCAACAACTGAGCCTCTCCTGGCTCAAACCAACCAACTGTGAATGGCACCACCTCCCGTACAATGCCTCATAGGGAGCTATCTGAATACTCGACCGGCAGTTGTTGTTGTAGGAAACTCTGCAAGCGGCAAGAACTAATCGCAAGAACCCCCAAAATCGATAATGCGACCATGAAACATATCCTCTAATATCTTAATGGTGCGCTCGATTATCCCTCCGTCCGGGGTGAAATACTGTACTCAACTCAACAGGTGTGCCTAACTCACGCTGTACAACCCTTCAAAAGTGCGAGGTGAACTGCGTACCTTGATAAAAAATGATGGACACAGGCACACCGTGAAGACGGACGATCTCGCAGATATAGATCTCAACTAACCGCTCTGAACAATAGGTAACTACCATTGGAATGAAATGTGCCAAAGTGATCAACATGTCCACAATGACTCATACCGCGTCAAACTTCTTCTGAGTCCGTGGGAGCCCAACAATAAAATCAATGGTAATACGCTCTCACTTCCGCTCAGGAATCTCCAGCCTCTGAAGCAAACCACCAGGCCTCTGATGCTCGTACTTTACTTGCTGACAATTTAGGCACCGAGCTACATATGCAACAGTATCCTTCTTCATTCTCCTCCACCAATAATGCTACCACAAGTCCCGATACATCTTGTCGGCACCTGGATAAATGGAATACAGGAAACTGTGGGCCTCCTCAAGAATCAACTCACAAAATCCATCCACATGGGGCACACAAATACGACTCTGTATCTGCAATACCCCATCATCTCTGATAGTAACCTGCTTGGCACCACCGTGCCACACCATATCCTTAAGGACAAGCAAATGGGGGTCATCATACTGACGCTCTCTGATGCGCTCATACAAAGAAGACCGAGAGACCGTGCAAGATATAACACAACTGGGCTCCGAAATATCTAACCTCACGAACTGATTGGCCAAATCCTAAACATTTGACTCTCACCAACTGGAATATACGCCAGACTACCCATACTTATAGCCTTTCAACTCAAGGCACGGCCACCGTTTGGCCTTCCCGGGGTGATACAAAATAGTGATATCATAGTCTTTCAACAGCTCCAACCAACTCCCCTGCCTCAAGTTGAGATCCTTTTGAATGAAAAAATACTATAGACTCGGATGACCGTGAACACCTCACACGACGCGCCGTAGAGATACTGCCTCCAAATTTTCGGTGCATAAAAATGGCTGCCAACTCTAGGTCATGAACAGGGTAATTCTTCTCATGAACCTTCAACTATCGCGACGCATATGCAATCACCCTGTCATCATGCATCATTACTGCACCAAGCTCAATACGCGATGCATCACAATACACCGTGTAGGATCCTGAACCCGTGAGCAGCACCAACACTGGCGTCATTGTCAAAAACAGTCTTGAGCTTCTGAAAGCTCAACTCACACTTATCCGACCACCTGAATGGAGCGCTCTTCTGGGTCTATCTAGTCAATGAGTCTGCTATGGATGAAAATGCCTCCATGAACTGGCGGTAATAACCCACCAAACCTAGGAAAATCCTGTTACATCTCGTGTTTTCGTACGTTATAATTTCATTTTCAGTTAACCGACGTAGACGCGGGGATGAGATCATCTTGACGTTAATATATTTACGTTATTTATAATAAGCGATAAATAAGTGTCATGAAGGATAAATGATGCACGAATTAGAGAAAACGAGTTTCCTTGAAAATGGCCAAGTTTGGATAAAATACGGATCAAGTAATAATACCAGATAATTATAAACTAGTACCATGCAAGGTACCATATGATAACGGTAGTGTAATATATAAAGTATATATGAAGTATTTTTGAAAATAAATAGAATTTTATGTAATTTGTGGTAATTTTTAAATTATGCGGGTAATAGATTAATTACCGGGGAACGAAACATTACCCGGTTAACTAATAAGTGGATAAATTAAATCACCCCAAGGCGAAACGTGGCAGCCCCCCTTTAGTATAAGGTGAGTCATTAATTAAGCTTCACATGTGTCAAGGGTCTTATCCTTTCGGTGAGCTTTATCAAATCAAAAGTAATACAATTCATTTCAAGATCAAGACTTACGTTCTGTCTTGAACAAAAACCAAGAGAACAAACTTTTGACATTCTGACTTCAACCTACAAACGTGAGAGAGTAGGAACATATTGTTCAATTCAATCCTTAGCAACATTTCATTCAAAAACGTTAAAAGCAGATTGAGTTCGTTCCAATTTCAAGGAATCCAGTATAAATTTCGTTCTAAAAATTTCGCAGAACAGGTATGTTAAGGCTAAACTCTTCCTTCATTTTGGCATGATCTCGTCATTGTACAAGTTTGATAATGAGGCATAAAGAAAAATTCATATCCCGAAATTTACGTATATTTTGATTTTGTTCAATTATGTGTACGATGTTAAATATTTTCTCATATGCTACATTCTAGCACACACCTTTTTATAGCAACGATTGAAATATTTCTTCATAGGTTATATCGTAGTACACATTAAATTCAGATTGAATTCAGATTGGAATTACACTGAAGTATAATGATAAAAGACGGGTTGAATGAGAAATAATTCACTTTATGAGTTTCACTAACAAAATTTAACAAGTTTGTTTTGTTCTAATTGCAATGACCCAATTTGTCAATAAAAACCGGACACTGTAGCAGTGTCCGGTTTATTGTAATCTTTCATCAATTGTCCAACTGATTTTCTTTTGTCCAAATGATTTGAAGCTGTCATCATATGGTTTAGATTTCAGCTTAACCACTTTTCCAGATGCTAACCAGATGGTGTCTATTTTATTATTTTGTTGCAATGATGCTCTCCCATTTGGGTGTCACATTGGAGTATGTTACTGTCTTTGACACTGGATGAGTTACAGTATTCTCCTTATCGGGAATTCATATTAATTTGAGTATTTCATTCTTCCAGTCAAGAGAGCAGAGAGTTTATATATACAGTATTAAAAGTATTTTCATTATCATCGAGCTATAATTGATGGGCAGGTCTCTATTGGGCAACCTCTGATCAGATGGTAAGTTATATACCGAGCCTACTGTGGCCGAGCGCTTATGAGCGAGCCCAGTTGGTCGAGATACAGAGCCTAGTATGGCCGAGCGCCTATATATATATATATATATATATATATATATATATATATATATATATATATATATATATATATATATATATATATATATATATATATATATATACCGAGCCTTAAAGGGCCGGACAACTATTTTACTTACTATATTGAGAGAGTTGAGTCAGTATCAGCAGGTAAGCATATCTTCAGATTATCTTTGACTTCCAGCTACTTGCAGTTATTATATTATCAGTTCAGTTTCAGCTTTCAGTATATTGCCTTACATACTCGGGTACATTATTTCGTACTGACGTCCCTTTTGCCTAGGGACGCTGCGTTTTATGCCCGCAGGTCCAGACAGACAGGTCGAGAGCCCTCCAAGTAGGCTATCAGCTCAGCGGAAGATGTTGGTGCGCTCCATTTGCTTCGGAGTTGCGTGTTTGGTTAGTATGATTTAGACGTGTATTGTTTGGTATGGCGGGACTCTGTCCCGACCTTTATGACATTTATGTACTCTTAGAGGCTTGTAGACATATGTCGTGTACGTGATAGATTGTACGACCTTGTCGGCCTATGTTTTGAATTTATAAATGATCATGTTGGCCTATTAGGCCCGTATGTCACATGTATATGATGATGTAATAAGAAAGATACGTTACGTTGGTACTCGATTGAGTAAGGTACCGGGTGCCCGTCACGGACCATCGGTTTGGGTCGTGACAAAAGTGGTATCAGAGCAGTTCTGTCCTAGGGAGTCTACAAGTCGTGTCTAGTAGAGTCTTGTTTATGGGTGTATCGTGCACCACACTTATAAGCAGGAGGCTACATGGCATTTAAGATTGTCACTCTTTCTTCTTACTCTAGATCGTGTGGTAGAGCTCGGTAATAGGAATTCAAATTCCTAAATCCTATTCGTAATAAGACGATACCTATATCTGGAAAGAAGGTTGGAAATAGAGATTGTTGTGGAAAAGCTAAGTCAGAGGAATTGAATTTTTGTATGATGCCTACGATAAGTAAATATGAGGTCTTTAGCAGATCATGGGTGTACTAAAAGGTGTAAGCTTCCTGATAAGAAGCCTTAAGGCAAGAATGCCTATCCATCTTTATGGTGAAAGACAATGAGAGATTAAGAAGATCAATACAAGTTTCAACAAGCAAAAGAAGCAAGATGAAGAAGGGTACGAGACGCCCAGTTAATGAAGGTTAATAGTGTTTATAATTTAGGTAGAGGAACATAAGCTTTTTGAGTTATATTCAACAGTAACAAAGGTATGTACAATTGGTCACACCCATTTCAGTTATGCCCTATGGGGGCTAACAGGTATAGTTAAGAGAAAGACGGGATATCAAGATCCGGCCGGGGTTAGAGTAACCCAAAATGGTGAATGGATTACTTGTGTTAGTTGAAATTTCCGAAGGGTATTACAAATGTGCCAATAGATCTTCTTGTGAGACACCCAGATGGTGCACTCTAGAATATTACGATTAGATCTGAATACTAGCATTCAGAAGATAGGCACTGAAAGCCTGGATGGAATAAATATTACCTTAAGTGTGGCTCTCATCCCTAGTAGAGTGAGGATGTTAAGCAACCCAAAGAGCCGATGAATGAAGCAAGGAGAGCTAAAAGCGAAAGAATGTCGTGTTGAAGTTTTTACAAGAAAGGGGATATGCAGAAATATTAGCAGAGTAATGAGAAGAGAGATAAGGAAGCATTATGAATAAGGTATGATACATGGATAAAGACGGTAGGAAAAGAAGAAGAAGAAGAAATGACAGTATTACACAGTCTAGTCAAGTGAATGAAGAGACGAGAGGTGACAGGCCTTAGGACAACAAAAGAGTATACGCCATGAAGTCATATCCTCATTTTAAGAAATAAGTTCGTGACTCTAACGTGATTACCAATAGGAAAAGCTAGACCCCAGAATAATAGAGATCAGTATGGGTTGGTGAATAAGACAAAGTAAACATGAATTAGCGATTAAGTGATTTGATAATGGTCGACATCATGAGAATTTCAGATTTCGTGTCGGCAATGATAGAATCGACAACAGAAGAAGATTCATGAGAAATTCAGAGAATGGTCATTCAGGAAGACGCTTCCCTAAAGCAAGCAATGTGAGCAAAGTTAAGCTTAAGCGACTGTATGTGCAAGTTACACTAAGTGTCACCCTTGCGAGTAAGGAATTTTGTCATGCTTGGTACAGAAGGATTTCCGCAATGCGAGTAAGGTCATCGATGATGTGAAAAGACGCCAAAGAGGAAGAAGTAAAACATCTATAAGTAGATCATCGTAGCATTAAATCCTAGTATTCCCCTAAAGGGGGGAATGTGGAGGGATGTGGCATTAAGTTAGAATTAAATGGTTCTAGTAACTATGGAATGGTAAAGGAAGAATGTGATAAAAATGAAAGGGATGAGATTGCACTTATTTAAATCCCACAGATACGATACAATTCCAGAATATTGTGCTAGCACGACGTAAAGGAGAGGAAGTAAAGGTTTCTGCCCGAGCTGTTATTTATAAATAAGGAGCTAGTGCGAGACGTAAGTTAAGACAAAGGAAATAATCCAAGAAAGATTACGAGGAATATTGATATGAGAATGGGCCAATGAGTAGTTAGTAATTGGTCAGGAAGATCCCAGTTATGGCTAAACAGGAGGTTACAGACGAGTCATTAGATTGTATAAGATAAACATAGTAGAACCCAACCTGGAGAATTCAGCCTCAAAGAATATCATTATAATACTTGAGATATATTCAAACAAGAGTCGGGGTAGTTAAAGGTACCGTATGAGTATTACGGGGATAAAAGAAAGTGCCACTAGGAAGGCAGTCAAAATATCAGTTCAGAAGCAACCATACAAGCACAAGGGCATGGAAGTAAGCAACTACGGATGATTATAGGCAAGTAAGGACATCAAAAAGGTCCGTAATAAGCCCACAACTTTACAAGAGTCAAGGGTTCTCCCTAAGTACTACAACGAAAGACTAGCTGAGGAAATAAGGAAGAAGGCTTCAACCTAAGCACAATGACCTAAAGAGAAAATGATCGTGTAACAACAGTCTCGCAATAACATTGTAAGCACTCCAAAGGAAAGTGGCACCTACCGTGGCTAATGAATGGGAAGTAAAGTTAAAAGTAATATTCGAGATCATATGGGTTATATGAAAATTCTGGCATGTGTGGACACTAAGATAAGCTAAGTATGGACGCAACAAGGGGGCAGAAAGACCAGGAAAAGTAATAGCTTACATTGAAAGAAATCTAAGATGGAGCGAAAGAAATTATTCGATCAATGATCCAGAGTTAGTCAAGTTGAGAGAGTGGGTTCCACAACAGAAGAAGTCGTTGTTAGGACTCAAAGGAGGTGGGGTTCTAAGATACAGGGATCGTTTGTGTGTTCCAGATATAGCAGGGCTGCGAGACAGGATTATGTCAGAGGCACATTATTCATGGTATTCCATTCACCCTGGGTCGACAAAAATGTATCATGACATTAAGGATGTGTATTGGTGGAACAATATGAAGAAGAACATTGCTGAGTATGTCGCTCAATGCCCTAGTCTCCAGCAGGTGAAGATAGAGCACCAGAAACCCGGAGGGTTAATGCAGACAATAGAGATCCCAACATGGAAATGGGAGGCGATAAACATGGACTTTATCACGGGTTTACCTCGTTCTCAACGTGAGTTCGATTCCATATGGGTGATAGTCGATAGGCTCACGAAATCAGCTCATTTCCTACCGATCAAATCTACATATACAGTAGAGGATTATGCAAAATTATATATTAAGGAGATAGTGCGACTACACGGAGTACCCGTATCTATTATATCTGATCGTGGGGCCCAGTTTACAGCACATTTTTGGAGGTCATTTCAGAAAGGTCGGGGAACTCAGGTGAATCTCACCACAGCTTTTCATCCACAAACGGATGGACAAGCCGAGCGCACGATTCAGACGCTCGAGGATATGTTACGAGCATGTGTGCTGGATTTTAAAAGAAGTTGGGATGAACATCTACCTCTTATCGAGTTTGCATATAATAACAGTTACCACTCCAGTATCCAGTTGGCTCCGTACGAGGCTTTGTACGGGCGCAGGTGCAGATCTCCTATAGGGTGGTTTGAGGTTGGAGAATCTGGGTTATATGGGCCAGACCTGGTTTAGCAGGCCATAGAAAAAGTAAAGCTTATCCGGGAGCGACGGTTGACAGCTCAAAGTCCTCAGAAATCATATTCTGACATGCGGCGACGAGATTTAGAGTTCAGGGTTGATGACTGGGTATTCTTAAAGGTATCACCTATGAAAGGTGTGATGAGGTTTGCCAAGAAAGACAAACTTAGCCCACGGTATATTGGACCTTATAGGATCATTCGGAGAGTGGGCCAAGTAGCTTATGAGTTAGAATTGCCCTCGGAATTGGAGTCTGTCCATCCGGTATTTCACGTATCTATGTTACGAAAGTGCATTGGCGATCCTACCCGAATGGTGCCGACGAATGACGTACAGATTACAGAGATCTTATCATACGAGGAAATTCCGATTGCCATCCTAGACTGACAAATTCGCAAGCTGCGGAATAAGGAGGTAGCCTCCGTGAAAGTACTTTGGAGAAACAACAATGTAGAAGAGATGACTTGGGAGGCCGAGGAAAGCATGAAGTCTAGATATCCCTACTTATTTAAAGGATCCGACTGAGACATCATAATCATAAGGTACGTGTATGAATTCTTGTGTTGGTTATTGTCGTTGGTCATGAGAGGCCATTGTCATTATTCATAATTATGGTCCTGTGTGTTGTTGGATTATTAAGCTTCTGCGGGGAGAGTTGGTGGTGGTGTTGTTACAGAGGCGACCTGGCCAAAGTTATATAGATCACGGGGAGTTGAACATTCGAGGACGAATGTTTCTAAGGGGGGAAGGATGTTACATCTCGCGTTTTCGTACGTTATAGTTTCGTTTCCAGTTAACCGACGTAGACGCGGGGATGAGATCATCTTGACGTTAATATATTTACGCTATTTATAATAAGCGATAAATAAGTATCATGAAGGATAAAGGATGCACGAATTAGAGAAAACGAGTTTCGTTGAAAATGGCCAAGTTTGGATAAAATACGGATCAAGTAATAATACCCGAATTATAAACTAGTATCATGCAAGGTACCATATGATCACGGTAGTGTAATATATAAAGTATATATGAAGTATTTTTGAAAATAAATAGAAGTTCAAGTAATTTGTGATAATTTTTAAATTATGCGGGTAACAGATTAATTACCGGTAACGAAACATTACCCGTTAACTAATAAGTGGATAAATTAAATCACCCCAAGGAGAAACGTGGCAGCCCCCCTTTAGTATAAGGTGAGTCATTAATTAAGCTTCACATGTGTCAAGGGCTTAAATTTCAAAGTCTTATCCTTTTGGTGAGCTTTATCAAAAGTAATACAATTCATTTCAAGATCAAGACTCGTTCTGTCTTGAACCAAAACCAAGAGAACAAACTTTTGACATTCTGACTTCAACCTACAAACGTGAGAGAGTAGGAACATATTGTTCAATTCAATCCTTAGCAACATTTCGTTCAAAAACGTTAAAAGCAGATTGAGTTCGTTCCAATTTCAAGGAATCCAGTATAAATTTCGTTCTAAAAAATTCGCAGAACAGGTATGTTAAGGCTAAGCTCTTCCTTCATTTTGGCATGATCTCGTCATTGTACAAGTTTAATAACGAGGCATAAAGAAAAATTCATATCCCGAAATTTACGTATATTTTGATTTTGTTCAGTTATGTGTACGATGTTAAATATTTTCTCATATGCTACATCTAGCACACACTTTTTTATAGCAACGATTGAAATATTTCTTCATAGGTTATATCGTAGTACACATTAAATTCAGATTGGAATTACACTGAAATATAATGATAAAAGACGGGTTGAATGAGAAAGAACAACTAATTCACTTTATGAGTTTCAGTAACAAAATTTAACAAGTTTGTTTAGTTCTAATTGCAATGACCTAATTTGTCAATAAAAACCGGACACTGTAGCAGTGTTATTTTTATAGTATGCTTTCATCAATTGTCCAACTGATTTTCTTTTGTCCAAATGATTTGAAGCTGTCATCATATGGTTTAGATTTCAGCTTAACCTCTTTTCCAGATGCTAACCAGATGGTGTCTATTTAATCATTTTGTTGCAATGATGCTCTCCCATTTGGGTGTCACGCTGGAGTATGTTACTGTCTTTGACACTGGATGAGTTACAATATTCTCCTTATCAGGACTTCATATTAATTTGAGTATTTCATTCTTCCAGTCAAGAGAGCAGAGAGTTTATATATACAGTATTAAAAGTATTTTCATTACCATCGAGCTATAATCGATGTGCAGGCCTCTATTGGGCAACCTCTGATCAGATGGTAACTTATATACCGAGCCTACTGTGGCCGAGCGCTTACGAGCGAGCCCAGTTGGTCGAGATACAGAGCCTAGTATTGTCGAGCACCTATGAGTGAGCCTACTACGGCAGAGCAGTTACATATATATATATATATACCGAGCCTTATAGGGCCGGACAACTATTTTACTTACTATATTGAGAGAGTTGAGTCAGTATCAGCAGGTAAGCATATCTTCAGATTATCTTTGACTTCTAGGTACTTGCAGTTATTATATTATCAGTTCAGTTTCAGCTTTCAGTATATTGCCTTACATACTCGGTACATTATTTCGTACTGACGTCCCTTTTGCCTGGGGACGCTGCGTTTCATGCCCGTAGGTCCAGACATACAGGTCGAGAGCCCTCCAAGTAGGCTATCAGCTCAGCGGAAGATGTTTATGTGCTCCATTTGCTTCGGAGTTGCGTGTTTGGTTAGTATGATTTAGACGTGTATTGTTTGGTATGGCGGGACTCTGTCCCGACCTTTATGACATTTATGTACTCTTAGAGGCTTGTAGACATATGTCGTGTACGTGAAAGATTGTACGGCCTTGTCGGCCTATGTTTTGAATTTATAAATGATATGTTGGCCTATTAGGCCCGTATGTCACATGTATATGATGATGTAATAAGAAAGATACGTTACATTGGTACTCGGTTGAGTAAGGTACCGGGTGCCCGTCACGGTCCATCGGTTTGGGTCGTGACAACTCCGAATCTCTGTAGCTGAAGTAGGTCTAGGCCAATTCTGAACCGCCTCAATCTTCTTAGGATCCACTCTAATGCCCTTGGCCGATACAACATGCCCCAAAAAGGCGACCGAGTCTAACCACACCTCACACTTTGAAATTTGGCATATAACCGACTATCTCTCAGAGTTTGAAGTACAATCCGAAGATGCCGCTCGTGCTTCTCTAGACTGCGGGAGTAGATCATGATATCGTCAATGAATACGATCACAAAAGAATCCAAATAGGGATTAAATACCCAGTTTATCAAATCCATTAATGCTGCTGAGACATTTGTCAACCCCAAATGACATCACTAGGAACTCATAATGCTTATACCGAGTCGCGGCTGCTCCACTCCGCTGCGCTGCGGTCTCATGAACTGAACTTCGTTGCCTTCCCGCGCGCGAAGCGAATGGGCGCTGTGCCGTGGGTCAGTTTCGGGGTGGGGAGCGAAGAGAGACCAGAAGAATGATTCATTTGGATCGACGAGCTTTTTCAGCCCAAAAACAAAGAATCAATGGAATGTGTGTCTATCCATGAACATCTATTCTATCTGTATATCTAGGGATCTCTCTATACATATAGATTTTTTTTTGAAAGGCCGTCTTATGGACATCTAATGCCTTAATCTTCAACTGATTATAGTCGGACCTTAAATCAATCTTCGAAAACACTTTGGCACCTTGAAGCTGATAAAATAAGTCATCAATCCTCGACAACAGATAATTATTCTTGATAGTGACTTTGTTCAACTGCTGATAGTCTATAAACATCCTCATTGACCCATCTTTCTTCTTCCCGAACAACATGAGCGCACCCAGGACGAGACACTAGGTCTATTGAATCCTTATCAAGCAAATATCGTAACTGCTCCTTCAATTCCTTCAACTCTGGTGGGGCCATACGGTATGGTGGAATAATGGGCCGAGTGCCCGGAGCCAAATTAATATACAAGTCAATATCTCTGTCGGGTGGCATCCCCCATAGATCTGCAGAAAACACCTTTGGAAACTCGCGCACAAGTGGTACTGAATCCATGGAAGGAACCTCTACAATCGAATCACGAACATAGGCCAAATATGCTAGATATCCCTTCTCGACCATACGTCGATCCTTCACATAAGAAATAACCATGCTGGTAGAATGGCCAGGAGTCCCTCTCCACTCTAATCGAGGCAACCCCGGTATGGCTAAGGTCACCGTCTTTGCGTAATAGTCCAATATAGCATGATAACATCAAAGTCCTCTCTAACACTCCCAATAGAAATCAGACATAAGCGATAAACACGATCTACAATAATAGAATCTCCCACAGGCGTGGACATATATATACATAGGAGCACTAAAAAAATCATGGGGTACAACCAGATATGAAGCAAAATAGGATGACACGTAGGAATAAGTAGAAACCAGATCAAATAAAACTGAAGCATCTCTATGGCAAACTAGAACAATACCTATGATAACGACGTTAGATGACTCGGCCTCAGGTCTAGCTGGGAATGCATAAAATTGGGGCTGGGCCCTACTACTCTGACCTCCATCTCTTGGATGGCCTCTAGCTGGCTGGCCTCCACCTCTAACGGCCTAACTTCTACTTCTAACGGCCTGACCTCCACCTCTGGCTGTCTAACCTCTACCTCTAGCTGGCTAAGCGGGCGGTGGAGCAACCGGTGCCATGACCATGGCACAAGAACTCTACTGTGGCATGCTGCTCAATAATCTCGGGCAGAACCTCCTGATGTGACCCATGCCTCCACACTCAAAATACCCATCCTCCTGATGTGGCTGCTGAAGCTGAAACTGACCCGAACGAGCTGGATAACCACAGTGATAGCTCTGGATCGGAGACGCACTAATAGGAGTTGATAGTGCACTGTAGGTTGGCTGTCTAGAAAGAGATATATAATGACCACGACTCCCCGAAGCACTGTGAGATGCTTGAAGTGCTGATTGGCCTGGGAGGATGGCCTCTACCAAAAGTACCCCTTCCTCCAGATGAGGCACCATTGAAACTACCAGAATGACAAGTCCTCTTATCAAACACCGGCCCCCTCTCCTAACCATGAATCATCTCGATCCGTCTGGGAATATCTACGGCCCTCTATAAAGAGATATCATCTCTAGTCTCCTTGGTCATCTGTTGCCTGATCATAAAAGTGAGCCCATCAATGAATCTCCACACTCTCTCCCACTCGGTAGGGAGAAAGATAATGGCGTGCAGAGATAGGTCCACACATCGAGTCTCATACTGGGTAACAGTCATACTACCCTGCTGAAGACGCTCAAACTGCCTGCTGTAATCCTCTCTCAGAGTGACATGAATGAACTTCTCTAGAAATAGCTATGAAAACTGATCCTAAGTAAGTGCAAGTGAACTAGCTGGTCTAGTCAACATATAATCTCTCCACCATCTCTTGGTGCCAGTCATCTGAAACACTGCAAAGTCGACCCCGTTGGTCTCAACTATACCCATGTTGTGCAACACCTTGTGGCAACGGTGTAGGTAGTCTTGTGGGTCCTCAGAAGGTGCACCACTGAAATAAATAGGAAGGATCTTGGTAAACTTATCCAACCTCAACAAGGCCTCTAAAGACATAGGGGCCTATCACCGGCCTGTGCCACAACAACCGGCTGAACCACCCCAACTGGTTGGGCTGCTAGAGTCTGATACAAGGGAGCCGCCTGCTCCGGGGTGTGAGTAACGGGAGTATGCACTCTTTCCCAGCCCAAGAGACGACTGGTGCCATCGGAAATGCACCGATCTGGGCCACACTCTCCATAAGGCCCACTAAGCGAACTAGAGCGTCCTGAAGCACTAGAGTGGCTATGAATCTCTCCGGGACCTGAGCTGGTCCTACGGGCACGGTCTGAGCTAGGACCTCCTCCTCATGATCAATCTGAGGCTCCACTACGGGTGTTGCTGCTTGAGCTCTAGGTTGAGCTTTGCCTCTTCCTCGGCCTCTGGCTCGGCCTTGGCCTCTGCCCCTGGTAGTAGCTGTCATATGGGGATCCGGCTGCAAATATTATGCGTGTTCTCGCCATCTATGAGAGAACAAAAATATAATGGTTCAATCATCAATGATAGAATAAAATCGCACGATAGAGAAGGAAAGAAGTGAAATTTTTCCAAAAATCCATAGCCTTTGGAAGATAAGTACAGATCTACGTACCTATCCTCCAGACTCTACTAAGCTTTCTTATGACCCATGAGACCTAGACAACCTAGTGCTCTGATACCAACTTATCACGACCCAGAATTTTCACCCTCAGGACCGTGATGGCGCCTAACATTTCACTTTCTAGGCAAGCCAACGTTAGAGGTAGTTATTAACCATTTTTAATAATTCAAATCAAATGAAAAACCAATAAGCTAAATAAACTGTAATAAAGTAGATGAATCTAATAAACGGTGATATCTAAATACAAATCCCAAAACTCGTATCACGAATACACGAGTGTCTAGAGTACTACAACTAATAATCTGAATGAAAGCATAACTGTCAGAATCAAAATAAAAAACTGGAGTAATGTTGTAACGACCCGATCGGTCATTTTTAGCTCTAGCATCATTCGGCTGTTTGAGGCCTTGAATAGCTTCATTTCATCTATTATGACTTGTATGGGTGGTCGGAATTGAATTTTGGGAAGTTCATAGTTGATCCAAAAGGAAATTCTCAATTTGAAAGCTTTAAGTTGGAAGAGTTCACTAGAGTTTGACTTTTGAGTAAACGATCTCAGAATCGGTACTTGAAGGTTCCAATAGGTTCGTACGATGTTTTTGGACTTGGACGTATGTTTGGGTTGAGTATCGGGTTGCCCGGGAGCATTTCGGCGCTTATTTTGGAAAGTTGGAATTTTGAAAGTTTTAGAAATTCCTAAGTTTGACTTGAAGTGGAGTTTGGTTTTATCGATGTTCGTTTGGCATTCCGAGCCTCGGAATAGGTTTGTATTGTGATTTGTGACTTGTGCATAAATTTTGGCGTCATTCCGGGATGTTTAAGTATGAATCGGACGCGTTCGTCAAAGTTTGAAAGTTTAAAGAAAGATTTCGATAGTCGATTCCTAATTTTGACGTCGTTTGGCGTGATTTGAGGCTTCGACTAAGTTCGTATAATGTTTTAGGATGCGTTGGTATGGTTGGATGGTGTTCCGGGGGCCTCGAGTGCGAATTGGATTGGAATCGGGTCGAGTCTTGGACTTAATGAATTGCTGAAGCTTAAGGCTTCTGGTGTGATCTCACCTGCGAGGTTTTGGCCGCAGGTGCGAGACCGCAAAAGCAGCAAAGGGGTCGCAGAAGCAGTTCTAGGTGAGTTGGGCAGTGGCCACAGGTGCAGGATTATTTTCGCATCTGCGAGCTCGCAGATCGGGTAGTGGAGCGTAGAAGCGAAAAGGTAAAGAAGCATGGCCTTCCGCAGATGCGGAGGCTCAAGTGCAGGTGCGCTTCTGCAGGCCCGACCAAATCTTCCGCAAAAACGGAGATGGGCGGGGCTAGTGAAGGACCGTAGATGTGTTCAAAATTCCATAGAAGCTGGCTCGCAGAAGCGGGCATTTTCCCGCAGAAGCGGGTTTGGCTGGCCTTAGAGGGAACTGCACCTGCAATAGATTTTTCCGCAGATGCGGAGTCGCACGTGCGGCTTTTGGCCGTAAGTGCGATGATCGCTGGGCAGAATGTTTTTTTGAGTACGAGATTCTGCTCACTCTTCTCTCATTTTCTCTTGGTTGGGCGATCCTTGGAGCTCTTGAAGAGGATATTTTCATCATCTATTGCAAGGTAATTAATTCCCTTGTATTTTAAGCTAATTTGATGGATTTCATAAGGACTTTTCGAGCGGAGTTGGAGAATTGTTATAAATTAATAATTATGATGTTGGAGTATATTTTTATTGGTTTTCCTGATTGTTTGACTAGTTCAGATCGATGAGCATCGGTTTGAGGTGTTAGAGAGGCGTTGGAGTCGGTTATGGAATTCGGAGCGAGGTAAGTATCCTGTCTAACCTTGTGAGGGGAAAATTTACCCCGTAGGTGTTATATGTCTTATGTGTTACACGTTGTGGGAGCTACACACGTATGAGGTGACGAGTGTCCGTGCATATGCTAGAATTTCTGGTTATGTCCTGGTAGACTTAGATTCACGCCATGCTTTATTTGTACAATTTGAGTTATCCTTGCTTGTTTAATTATTTTATTTCACATTACGACCTGAGATTAGACTTGCGTAGAGTAATGGACTCGCTATTTCAGATATTCGACGATCTACTTGACTAGGCGCAAAAAATTATGCTCCCCTTACGAATTTCTCCCACGTTGTGCGTATTCATCAAAAGTTTTCTTGAACTTCATAACTCACACGTATATTGATGAGTGGGATCCAGGACCCGTTAAATCTTCTTATTCTAATGGGATTGGTCTGTTCGCCTCGGTAGGATATTGTAACACACTCTTATGGGATCGGGCCATTCGCCTCGGAAGTATCATGTATCATAATCTTATCGGATTGGACCGTTCGCCTCGAAATTTCTATAAAACACTCTTATGGGATCGGGTCGTTCGCCTCGGCAGGATTATGTATCACACTCTTATGGGATCGAGCTATTCGCCACGGTAGGATATTGTAATACACTCTTATGGGATCGAGCCGTTCGCCTCGACAGGATATTGTAACACACTCTTATGGGATTGGGTCGTTCGCCTTGGCAGTATCATGTATCATATTCTTATCAGATCGGGCCATTCGCCTCGGCATTTCTATAAAACAATCTTATGGGATCGGGCTGCCCACCTCGGCAGTATCATGCGAAATACTTGATAAGGTTTCCATGTACTCATGAATTTCCTGACTTAAGATGTGATCGTTGATTTGGTACTGACCGTTACGTAATCCATTTGAGTAAGTATCCAGTGATTGAGGACCTTGTGTTCATTGTTCAGCTGTAGACCATATTATTTGCTTATATTTGTACTCATTGTTTACGTATCACGTTTCATACTTGTCTACTTTATTATATTTGATTTTACAAGACCACTACTATGTATCTATCACGACCCAAAAAATGACCCGCCGTGATGGTGCCTATCGATGATACTAGGCCAGCCGACATTACCAAAACGTTTTCAATAATAACCAGAAATAATCAAAACTATTGGAATACTGAAATTTTAGCCATAAAAACGCGGTGAACCCCAAAGCATAAGTGCGGAAATAAAGTCTGGCATCGGGGTGTCACTAGTCATGAGCATCTAACACAACTGATTCGAAAATAACAAGACTATCATAGTTTGGAATCCAAAATACAGAAATAAGGAAATGATAGGGAAGAAGAAAGCAGGGCTGCGAACGCCGGCAGCTACCTCGCAATCTCCAATGACCAGCTACGGGTACTATCAACAATCACCGCATCCAACAACTCCTGGATCTGCACACGAGGTGCAGGGAGTAACATGAGTACGCCAAATCAGTAAGTAACAATAATAAATAAGGAACTGAAGATAGTGACGAGCTACACAGTTTAGTTCATGTCAATGATCTTAGAAAGGAAAAATAGTCGTGTTCTCAAGTTTCGGTAATTCAAGTCAAATCAGTTTATTCCAGGCAAGTTCAAGTAAAATCAGATAAGAATATCTTTTCAACAGTTTCAAAACATGAGTATAAAGCAACTCTGTGCATCAATAATCTAATCATATACTGCCTCTCGGGCAATCATCTCCCAATCCTTCCAATCACTCCAACCTCACAATCATTCATTCCTCCCAGTCACTCATTCCTCAGAATCACTCAACACTCGACACTCGGCACACGCACTCAGTAGGTACCTGTGCTCACTGGGGTGTGCAGACTCCGGAGAGGCTCCTTCAGCCCAAGCGCTATAACAAGCCAATCATGGCATAAATCAATCAGGCTCTCGGCCTCACTCAGTCATGAATCAATAAAACATGCTGCGGCGTGCATCTCGATCCCAAAAATACCTCACAATTAAGCCCTCGGTCTCACTCGGTCATCAATCTCTCTAGCCTCTCGAGCTCTCAGAAATCAGGAAAAATAGCCCAAACAGCAATAACATGAAGTATCAGATAGAATACAGAGACTGAGATATGATATACGAGTAAAAACTGTGACTAAGTACAAATAGCATTTAACAGACAATTCAACATGTAACGCGGCCCCTACGGGACCCAACAACTCCAAAGCCTAAGCATGGTTTCTAACATGATTTACAGTCAATCTTTCATAACACATAGAGAGCATAGAGCTAACAACATGTTGTTCAAGTTTACAGTTTCTATGGGACGGACCAAGTCACAATCCCCTCGGTGCACGTCCACACGTCCGTCATCTAGCATGTGCATAAAATAGTCACAAGACACAATGTTCGGGGTTTCATACACTCAAGACCAGATTTACAACTATTACTTACCTCACTCCGAGCAAAATCCTACTCCGTGATGCCTTCGCCTCTCGAATCAGCCTCCAAACATCCCAAATCTAGCCAAAAGTAATACAACACAATCAACACATGCCAAAGGAACCGATTCCACAAGAAAACTACTAAATTGGGCTCAAATCTCGAAATTGGTTCAAACCCGGCCCCCGAGCCCACGTCTCGAAATCCGACAAAAGTCATAAAACTAGAAAGCCCATTCACTCACGAGTCTACCCATACCAATTTCATCAAAATCCGACATTATTTGGTCTTCCAAATCCCCAAATTACACTCTCCAAAATTCCAAGCCCTAACCCCCAATTTTCACTTAAAAACTCCACTAATTAGGTGAGAAATCAATGGAAAAACACCATAGCTAATGATAATAGAGCTCACGCAACTTACCTCAGTGAATATCCTTGAATTCCCTTCGAAAATCCTCCCAAAAGCTCCAAGTCCGTGTTTAAAAATGGTGGAAATGAGCAAAAATTCACGAAGTCTCCTTTTTATACTTTCTACCCAGTGGAACTGCACCTGCGGTCCACATCCCGCTTCTGTGACGCCGCACCTGCGGAATTCTCATCGCAGGTGCGGAACTTACTTAAAATGCTAGGCTATGCAACGGCGGCCAAATCTCGCATCTGCGGGCTCGCAGATGCGATCGCTCTTACGCACCTGCGGTTCCAGCCTAGGTCTTCTACATCCGCATCTGCGGCTTCCCAAGCGCACCTGCGGTTCCCACTCCGCAGGTGCGGAAACACCAGTTGCAGCAGCTTCAGCTGCATTTTCCAATTCCAAACTCCCTGTTAACTATCCGAAATCACCTCGAGCCCCTCGGGACCTCAACCAAACATACCAACAAGTCATATATCAACATGCGAACTTAGTCGAGCCTTCGAATCACCCAAAACAACATCGAAACACCAAATTACCCTCGGATTCAAGCCTAAGAACTTCTAAACTTCCAAATTCCTCAAACGACGTCGAAACCTATCAAATCACGTCCAAATGACCTTAAATTTTACACACGCGTCACAATCATAAGAGGGTGGTAAAGAACATAACACAATCAAGGCCTCATCTCCACTCTCAATTTTGATATCCACATTCTTCAGGTCCATTATAATTGAATTAAACTCATCAAGGTGAGTTTTAACAGGTGTACCTCGTTCATACTGAGATTGTATAAACTCTTTTTTAGGTAGAGGCGGGTTGTCAGCAATTTCCTAGAATATAGATCTTCTAGATTCTTCCATGCCGTTGCTGCAGAAGTTTCTTCAGCAATTTCCTGAAGAACACTATCTGTTATGCTCATGAAGATCGCACTCACAGCCATCTCCTTCAGGTCTGCCTTCTCTGTCTCTTTCATCTCTTCAGGAAAATCCTCATCAATTGCTTTCCATAACCCTTGTAGCACCAGGGAGGACTCATTCTAATCTTCTATAGACTGAACTAGAACCCCCGGTCAAATTTCCCTACTTCGTACTTTGTTGAAGAAGATGAAGACATCTTAACCCTAGGTTATATGTTTGATACCAATTATTGAGAAAGATCGTGGGTTAACTAGCACACAATCACACACAAAGCAAATAGAGAAGAAAAATCAACACAAGGATTTAATGAGTTTCGGCTAAGCCTAATCCTCGAGGCAGAAGAAGAGAGAGTTTTCCACTATGAATGAAGAAAAACACAATACAATCTATAGAATCCCCAACTACAATCCCTATATATAGATCACAAATAGTCCCAAACCTATAAGAGAAAGGCTTCCTAATTTGACAAGGACAATAAGTTTTCTTTTCCCAAATCTATTAGGACAATGGGCTTTCCTAAACCTATGGGGATTATGGGGCTCCTAAAAATACAGAAAAATAATTCAAGCCACAAAATAACACAAGTATTAATGTAAAATTTGATTTATATTCTAACTTATTGTATAACCATAGGTACAAAATACACGTAAATATAAGAGACAAAACTAGGGAGACTATTGTGGTTCTATTTAGTGTTGTTGTGGAGAAGCTCCTTGATACATCCGCTCACAAGTTGTTATATAGAATATCGTCGAAAAGCAATAGTGTACCGCCATAAA
The DNA here is from genome assembly GCF_001879085.1 of Nicotiana attenuata. NCBI lineage: Eukaryota > Viridiplantae > Streptophyta > Magnoliopsida > Solanales > Solanaceae > Nicotiana > Nicotiana attenuata. Next base: position 58,212 of record NW_017674352.1, read on the forward strand.
TTCTGTAATGGCCCGATCGGTCGTTTTGAGCTCTAGCGCATCGCTCAGCAGTTTAAGGCCTTGAGTAGCTTCAACTCATGTATTGTGACTTGTACGCATGGTTGGAATTGAATTTCGGGAGGTTCGGAGTTGATCTGGATGGAAAATTCTAAATTCATAAGGTTTAAGTTGAAATAGTTGACAAAGGTTTGAGTTTTGAGTAAATGACCTCGGAATCGAAATTTGAAAGTTCAAATAGGTTTGTATGATTTGGACTTGGGCGTATGTCAAGATCGGGTTTGGATGACTCGAGAGCGTTTCGGCGCTTATTGTGAAAAGTTGGCATTTTGAAAGAATTTCATGAATTTGGGTGAAGTGTATTTTAATGTTGTCCGTGTCCGTTTTGGATTCCGAACCAGTGAATAGCTCTATATGGTGATTCTAGTCTTAGGAGCGCGTCCGAATGTGAATTTGGAGGTCCATAGGTCATTTCGGGGTCATTTGGTGAAAGTTGGAAATTTGAAGGTTTTGGGAAGCTTGACCGGGAGTGGACCTTTTGATATCGGGTTTGAATTTCGATTTTGGAAGTTGAGTAGGTCTGTAATGTTAAATGTGACTTGTGTGCAAAATTTAAGATCAGTCGCACTTGATTTGATAGGAATCGGACGTGCGGAAGTGTTTTTAGAAGCTTTGAGTTTCATGATTTGATTCATGCGTTTTGGCTTATGTTTTATGTTTTTAGATGTTATTTTGGTGTTTCGATCACGCGAGCGAGTTCGTATGATGTTTTTAGACTTGTGTGGACGTTTGGTGTGGAGCCCCGAGGGCCCGGGTGCGAGCGTGTTCGGAGTGGTGAAGAACTTCAGTTCTGTTGGTTTTTGGTCTGGGATGCAGGTCTCGCAAATGCGAGGTTTTATTCGCATTTGCGAGGAAGGATTCGCATTTGCGAGGATGGGAAAACACTGAGGGGTTCGCATTTGCGAACATTTTGATTGCTTTTGTGAAACTGCCATCTTCGCATATGCGAAGATTTTGGTCGCAAATGCGACCTTGGCAGGAGTGGCTCTGCTTCGCATTTGTGATGCTTTTGTCGCAATTGCGACTATCACATTTGCGAACAAGATATGGCAAATGCGACATCTGCGACTGGTGCAAGCTTTTTATTTTGGGACTTAGCTCATTTTCCTCATTTCCCACTTGGACTTAGGCGATTTTTGAGCGTATTTGCGGGGTGATTCCATAAACATCAAGAGGTAAGTGATCCCTATCAATTATTTAGCTAAATACACGAATCATAAGTAGATTTAACATGAAAAATGGTGGGATTTATGGGATTTTTGAGGAAAACTTCGGGTTTTGATAAAAATGGGATTTAACCACGAAAATGGTTATGGAATGGGGTAAAAATCATATATTTGAGTTCATGAGGTTATGGGTAACAACTTTTTTCGAAAATTTCCGAAATTCGGGCATGTGGGCCCGGGGCTGAATTTTAGGAGTTCTTCAATTGGGGTTGAGTAATCGCTTTAATAGTTGGGATATGAACTTTTGAACATGTATTGACTATTTTATATAATGACTAGTTTCGAGTCGTTTGGCACCGAATTGCGGGTTTAAAGCATAATTGTGGACCGGAAAGTAAGCTTTGAGACGAGATAAGTCTCTTTTCTATCCTTGTAAAAGGGAATGAACCCCATAGGTGAACTGAATTAATATATGCTTCTATTTGTGGGGGCTATGTACGCACGAGGTGACGAGAGTCCGTACGTAGCTACTAATTATGCTTATGTCCGCGTAGTCTTAGGTTTACACCATGCCTTGTTGACATTGTTGTTTGATTTATGCTTATTATTCGTCTTGAATAGAGCTGAGATTGAGGATTTCAAGATTTAAAAGTTGTCAGTTTGAATTTCTTATTTTTCGAAAGAATTGAGGAATATTAAGATAACTTTGAGAAATCTATGTTCACCCGCGCTCCAAGTATATTCCGCGAGAGAGGTAAATTCCACTACTCTCATGAGAGCGGACCGTTCGCCTCGGCAGGTTAACAGATGCATCTATGGTTCGTGTTGTTCGACCCTCGGCAGTGCACAATTTATATATTTGTATGTTGGATCGGGCCATACGACCTCGGCATAACTCGTGCGTAAAAATTCTTGGAGCCCAATTATAATTGATATCGTTTCATTGGCTTGAGAGATTAATTTGTTAAATGGTGGAAATTAATTTGGGATTTACTATTAGTGAAAGAATTGTTTGTGTGTTTCTTGTTATTGAGTTTTCAGCTGTATTTATATAATCCATGCTTAATTACGGTACTTTATTGTTAGCCCATAGTAAGTGTCGAAGTCGACCCCTTGTCACTACTTCTTCGAGGTTAGATTAGATACTTTCTGGGTATGCATTGATTTACGTACTCATGCTACACTTGCTGCACATTTTGTGCAGGTATATATATATCTAGTGGTCTTGTGGGCGCGGAGGCGCGACTATTATGGGGGACTTACGGTGAGCTATATTCCATGTACGAATCTGCAGCATACAGAGTCCCCATCAAAGTTATTTACATTCTTCTGTCTAATTTGTATTCTAGACAGGTGTTGTATGTTATCATATTTCCTAGTTGATACTCATGCACTTGTGACACCGGCTCTTGGGGATTCCTACTGGATGTTTATGGTAGTTCACGTAATTATCATTGTTTCACCCTGTAAATTATATTTAATATTATTCAATTAATGGAAATTATGATTTTAAAAGTAATAAAAATGAGTAATTAAGTGGATCAATCATCGTTGGCTTGCCTGACGGAGGCGTTAGGCACCATCACGATCTATAGTGGATTTTGGATCGTGACAAATCCAAAGCCTTTGCGGCAAGGAATTTATTTCCAAGATAAGATTAAATAATTATAATCTTAAAGAGGGGCTTGAAAATTATACGGCATCAAATTTGTTCATTCCAGATAAGAATATGGAATTGCAATATAGAAAAAGGAAAGAACAAAAGGTATTGTGCTATAGTTTGTTTCAAATGGTAATCCAGATTTATATGTACACTTTAAATACGCTTTGTTTTTGTTGCTTCCGCCGGGGAAAAGCCAAGTTCAGGATAAAATTGAAACAAAAGGACTTATTTGAAGGGAAGGGAATCTTCTTTACAGTTTTATTTAGAAAACTTCCTACTACTAACAAAATTAACATATTCAATTGATATGTAAATAATATTTCTTCTGAAAACTATTCAGTTACCTACTAATGTTTCTTTGGACAACTTTGAAGACTATCAAGAAGATAATCTACTGTCAATGATGGCGTTAACAACAGGAAGAGAAGAACTTCATCAAGAAAGATTAGGAAGAAAAGAAATCTAATCATATATGATGAAGAAGTTAGCAATCAAGACACACACAAAATAAGAGAAAAAAGTAAAGTGTTTATGTGTTGATTTTGGAACTTTTAATGTTTTGTAACGTTAGACAAAATAATTGTGTCATTTCGTGCTTTTCAGTATGTAGACAGTAGATGTTGTGTTGATATAGAACTTGCTCTATTTTTGTGTTGATCTTTTTTTATTTATTTACTGTAATGAATTGAAAGAATTTACAGAAAGTACCCTGTACAATTGTAAAAGTAGAAATTGCTCTATTTTAATATAAAAATTGTGTTAATATTGAAATTGCTCTATTTTTGTGTTGATTTTTTCTTTTTGTATTTACTGTAATGAATTGGAAGAATTTATAGAAAGTACAATTGGTGTACAATTATCGAATAGGTTCACTAATTAATTGCTCACCCTCTAACATATTTCTTATTTTTTACTCTTTTTTTTCATGCACGAACCTACTTCTAAAAGTATTTATGTTCAAATAAATTTTTACATGTCCAATGGTTGACATGAGTCTCTACGTTTTGGTTAAATTGTATGACAATATAGTGAAAGGAGTGAGAATTAATGACGCCAACCAGAAACATGCGAAGAGCGGACAAAATTACCTAATTCTTTATATGTCAGACAAAAATATTAAGTGCTATAATTGCAACTCATGGAGCTATAAGATATTGTCTAAAACGTGCTAAAATATAATAATGAATGTATATCTTCGACGAGCATCAAAGTTATATGAAGGAAATAAACTAACTAAGAAAATTTAAATATATTGTTTGAGAGAAAATTTTAAATTAGGAGGACAATGGAGGATGTATTTTATTTTTTCCTAATAAGTTGTGTTTACCATTTTTTTTGTTCTTTAAAATGAGCCTTAGTTAGAAAATATGCAATTGAAATCTAATAAGTTTACTTCCGTTTTTGTTTTATTTTTATGAGTATGTGTTACTAAAATTCCTGAAAAATATTAGAAAATGTGCTTAAATGTAATTCACCTAGACTTTGACGCCTCAATTGATAGAGATCCCTGTGAAGTAATGGAAGAGTCAAGGGTTTAAGAGAAACACGAAAATTATATCACCTGTTGCAGTTAGGGGTGAGCATAAAATCCAAAAAATTAAAAAATAGACCGGACCGAATTAATTTGGTATTTCAGTATTGGTTCTTCAGTTGTTTGGTACTAATTCGGTATAAATATTTCAAAAGTTCGATATTTCAATATGGTTCTTGGTATTGAATTTTTGATACTTCGACAAATCGAATAACCGAAGTATCAACTTTTCAAGATTATCAATTGTTAAATTGAAGATGAACTTTGTGAAGCTCAGCTCAATTGACAATGGAAGAGTTTGGGCTCATCTACTAAGAGGAATATTCTGGAATCTAGAGGAGAGAATGAGAGGAAGGAGATCTGATTTTCATTACCCAAAAATGCACAAGACACAAACTTTTATACAGCTACATTTTCCCTGACCACATGCACTTCATGTGCGACTCACTAACCGACTATCAATAGTGTTAACTAACTACAACAGCAATAATTAATGGATATAACTGACCGCCTAATCTTCACACTATTTTAAAACTCCTCCTCAAGCTGGAGGGTGGAATACATCGAACACTCCAAGCTTGGACATAAGTGACTGATGCTGTGTAGTTCCTAGAGCTTTGGTCAGCAAATCGGCTAGCTGGTCTTTTGTGTTGACATTTTCTGGCAATATCAACCAAGTTTTAATAGTGCCTCTCACAAAGTGACAATCAATTTCAATATGCTTTGTTTGTTCATGATAGATAAGATTGGAAGCAATTTGTATGGCTGATTTATTATCGCACAGCAACTTTACAGGTTGAGAGATGATCGCCCCTAACTTCTTCAGCAAGCATGTCAACCAAATCACCTCAGAAACTAATGTTGTCATGCTTCTATATTCATTCTTTGCTGAGCTTCTACTCACAACATGTTGTTTCTTTGATTTCCAAGAAACAAGTAAGTCTCATAGTTTCACAACATACCTAGTGATAGATCTCCTAGTATTTGGCCAAGATCCCCAATCACTATCACAAAATGCAGTCAATTCTGTACATGAGGTGCTTCTCAGTAGAACTCCTTGCCCTGGTGAGCCTTTAAGATACCTTACCAATCTGAGAGCAACCTCCTAGTTTGAGCTCTTTGGTTTCTGCATAAATTGGCTAAGAACCTGCACAACAAAGCTGATATCTGGCCTGGTGATAGTAAGATAAAACAAATTTCCAACCAATTTTTGATAGGGAGTGATATCTGTAAGCAAAGGATCATTAACACCCCCCATATGTTCATCATAGTCTACAGTAGTGAGCTTTGTATTCTCCTCTAGTGGTATGTTAACTGGTTTAGCACCACTTACGCCAACATATGAGATCAATTCAAGTGTGTACTTCCTTTGATTAAGAAGTATACCATCTTCTGATCTCAACACCTCAATTCCAAGGAAATATGTCACGACCCTAAATCCCAACCCGGTCGTGATGGCGCCTCTCATGAAGACAAGGCCAGCCAACTAAACCCAATTTACCTTTTTAAACAGTTAAACAACATAAAGCAGTCTAAAACATGATTTAATAATAATGAGTGGCGGATAATATCAATAAAGTGCGGAATATAACCCAACACAGCCCTAACCGGGCTGTCACAAGTCATGAGCATCTATAAGTCATAATACAAGTCCGCTAAGTCTGTAAACTAGTACATCTGTAAACATGATAGAAATGATAAAGGAGGAGAAACACGGAAACTGCGGACGCCAGGCAGTTACCTCGTGTACTCCGAATGTCCGCCTGAAGCTAGAAGGATCAGCACTCGGGAGCGGAACCAGCTACGCCTGAATCTGCATACAAGGTGCAGGGAGTAAAGTGAGTACTCCAACTCAGTGAGTAACAAATGTAAATAACGACTGAAAGTAAGAAAACACGTAAGGCACAAGGCATACTATAACGAAGCAGTAAAACCAGTTAAAAACAGTAAATCAGTGAAGAGTTAAGTAAAAATCCTTTCTCAATAAATAAACAAGTAACTGAAAGGCAGTTAAGGTAAAGTAAACAAATAGAAGTTCGCCCCTCGGGCACAGTATCCACAAATCCGCCTCTCGGGCAACATCTTAGAAACAATACCAGCCCCTCAGGCTCAATCTCACATCACAATGGGTACCCGCGCTCACTGGGGGTGTGCAGACTCCTGGAGGGGCCCCTTACGGCCCAAGCGCAATAACAAGCCATCTCGCGGCATCAAATCTAGCCCCTCGGCCTCATATCAATCAAGCCACCTCGTGGCGTACGTACCTCAGGCCCTCGGCCTCAAATCAGTATCAGTGTTTCCTCACAACATAGGCCCTCGGCCTTACCCAGTCAAAAATCCTCACAAGCCCCTCGGGCAATAGTAAAACAGTGTTTCTCAGCCCAAACATCATTTAAAATATCATTTAAGTCTCAAAACTGAGTAAAAATGGTTGACTAGTAAAACAGTGAAAAGTAACATGATTGAGTTCAAGTAGTAAGTCAAAACAGTGAGAAAATATCAATAAAAAGCCCCGAAGGGTTCAAATAGTTGGCACGAAGCCCAAATATGGCATTCAGCCCAAATCATAATGATAGCAAATAAGTTTCAGTCAAATACGTGGTAAAATCATCAACCGGGACGGACCAAGTCACAATCCCCAATAGTGTACGACCCCACGCTCGTCAACAAGCGTGTGTCTCACCTCAACATAGCACTACGATGTGCAATCCAGGTTTTCAAACCCTCAGAACATCATTTACAATCATTACTCACCTCGAACCGGCTAAATCTCTAGCTCGCGACGCCTTTGCCCCTCGAATCGGCCTCCACGCGCGTCGAATCTATCCAAAATCAGAACGAGGACGTCAAAATATGCTAAGGAAACAAAGCCAAGCGAAAACAATCAATAAAGGGCACAAATCCCGAAATTACCAAAACCCTACCCCCGGCCCACGTCTCGAAATTCAGAATTTTTCACACCAATAGATTCCTATCTCCCCACGAGTTCATACATATTAAGAATACTAAAATCGGAGTCCAAATGACCCCTCAAATCCTCATTTAAAGGCCTCTTAAACTCAAGCCCTAATCCCCCATTTTTAGCCCTTTAATTCCTTTAATTACAGCCTTAATCCATGAACTACTAGCATAGAAATGTGTTTTAGGTCCAAAATCCTTACCTCAATGAAGTTCCCTTGAAATCCCTCTCTCAAATCGCCCAAAAAACTCCAAGGCCGAAGTAAAAAATGGTGAAATAGCTAAATTTCGCGAAATGAAATAACTTATATGTTCTGCCTAGACTTTTCCGCATCTGCGGTCCAATGCCCACTTCTGCGGTACCGCATTTGCGGCCAAACCACCACTTCTGCGGTTCTTCACTTAAAACTCAAAATCGCATGAGCAATAGGACTTCCGCATCTGCGGCTTCGTAGATGCGGCCATCTGGACCGCTTCTGTGGTATCTGCTCGCCAGTCCCCTTTCGCATCTGCGATCTTCTCCCTCGCACCTGCGGTCCCCAATCCGCAGGCGCGGAAATACCAGAAGCAGAAAATCTGCAGCTGCAACAAACATCCAACTTCTTCGTTAACCACCCGAAATCACCCCGAGGCCCCCAGGACCTCAACCAAAAACACCAACATAACCTAATACCTTATTCAAACTTGTTCCAATCATCAAAACACTTCAAACAACACCAAATCAACCAAAACACCTCGGATTCAAGCCTAAGTTTCTAAAAACTTCCGAATTCCGCTTTTGATCAAAAACCCAACCATACCTCGTCCGAATAACCTGAAATTTTGCACACACATCCCAAATGACACAACGAAGCTACTGTAACTCTCGAAATTCCATTCTGACCCCTATATCAAAATCTCGCCTACCAACCGAAAATCGCCAAAATATCAACTTCGCCAATTCAAGCCTAAATCTTCTCCAAACCTCCAAAACCCATTCCGATCACACTCCTAAGTCCCAAATCACCTACCGAAGCTAACCGAACCATCGGAACTCACATACGATCCCTCTAACACATAAGTCAATATCCGGTTGACTTTTCCAACTTAAGTCTTCTTTAAAGAGACTAAGTGTCTCAAACTTCACCAAAACCAATCCGAATTCAATCCGACCAACCCGATACCTCAAAACACGGATAAACAAAATATAAAGAAGCAGAAATGGGGGAAACGGAGCGGTAACTCATGAGACGACTGACCGGGTCGTCACATCATCCCCAACTTAAACAAACGTTCGTCCTCGAACGAGTCAAGAAATGTACCTGAAGCCTCAAACAGGTGAGGATATCTACTCCGCATCTCTCGCTCGGTCTCCCAGGTAGCCTCCTCCACGGGCCGACCTCTCCACTGCACTTTCACCGAAGCTACATCTTTTGATCTAAAGTTCCGAACCTGACGCTCTAGAATAGTCGCTGGCTCCATATCATCAGTCAAATCACCCTCCAACTGAACCGTGCTGAAATCCAGAACATGAGACGGATCTCCAATATACCTCCGGAGCATAGAAACTTCGAGCACCGGATGCACACTCGATAAGCTGGGTGGCAAGGCAAGCTCATAAGCCATCTCCCCAATCCTCCGAAGTTCCTCAAAAGGCCCAATGAACCGCGGACTCAACTTCCCTTTCTTTCCAAATCTCATAACACCCTTCGTGGGCGAAACCTTCAACAGGACCTTCTCACCAACCATGTAGGACACATCTCGAACCTTCCTGTCAGCATAACTCTTTTGCCTCGACTGCACTGTACGAAGCCTCTCCTGAATCACCTTCACTTTATCTAAAGCATCCTAAACCAAATCTGTCCCCAATAGCCGAGCCTCACCGAGCTCAAACCAACCAACTGGAGATCTACACTGCCTCCCGTACAATGCCTCATATGGGGCCATCTGAATACTCGACTGGTAGATGTTGTTATAAGCAAATTCTGCAAGCGGTAAAAACTGATCCCATGACCCTCCGAAATCAATAACGCAAGCGCGTAGCATATCCTCCAATATCTGAATAGTGCGCTCGAACTGCCCGTGCGTCTAAGGGTGAAAAGTTGTGCTCAACTCTACCTGAGTACCCAACTCTCGCTGGACAAACTTCCAAAACTGGGAAGTAAACTGAGTGCCCCGATCTGAAATGATAGAAACTGGGACACCATGCAACCGAACAATCTCCCGGATATATATCTCTGCCAACCGCTCAGAAGAATAAGTAGTACAGATAGGAATGAAGTGCACGGACTTGGTCAACCTATCCACAATCACCCAAATAGCATCGAACTTCCTCAAAGTCTGTGGAAGCCTAACTACAAAGTCCATAGTGATCCGCTCCCACTTCCACTCGCGGATATCCATTCGCTGAAGCAAGCCACCCGGTCTCTGATGCTCATATTTCACCTGCTGACAATTGAGACACCGAGCTACAGATCCCACAATATCTTTCTTCATTCTCCTCCACAGTAATGTTGTCTCAGATCCTGATACATCTTCGTGGCTCCTAGATGGATAGAATACCGCGAGCTATGGGCCTCCTCCAGAATCAACTCCCGAAGCCCATCTACATTGGGCACACAAATCCGGCCCTGCATCCTCAACACCCCATCGTCTCCAATAGACACATCTCTGGCATCATCATGCTGAACTCTGTCGCTAAGAACAAGCAAGTGTGGATCATCATACTGGCGCTCTCTGATGCGCTTATATAGGGAAGACCGAGAAATCACACAAGCCAATACCCGACTACGCTCCGAAATATCCAACCTCACGAACCGATTGGCCAAAGCCTGAACATCAACCACAAGAGGTCTCTCCCCAACTGGAATATATGCCAAACTCCCCATGCTCACTGCCTTTCGGCTCAAAGCATTGGCCACCACATTGGCCTTCCCCGGATGGTACAATATAGTGACGTCATACGAATGAAACACCCTTCTGAGTTAACTTGGTCAAGGGCGATGCGATAGATGAGAATCCCTGAACAAACCGGCGATAATAGCCTGCCAAACCAAGAAAGCTGCGAATCTCAATGGCTGAGGACGGTCTGGGCCAACTCTGAACCGCCTCTATCTTCTTTGGATCAACCTGAATACCCTCACTAGACACCACGTGTCCCAAGAATGCCACTGAACTGAGCCAAAACTCACACTTGGAGAACTTTGCATAAAGCTTCTCCTCCCTCAATCTCTGCAACACAACCCTCAAATGCTCCGTGTGCTCCTCCTGACTGCACGAATATACCAGAATATCATCAATGAAAACTATGACAAATGAGTCAAGATAAGGCCGGAACACGCTGTTCATCAAATGCATGAACGCTGCTGGGGCATTGGTCAGCCCAAAAGACATAACCAGGAACTCATAGTGACCACATCTGGTCCTGAAGGCCGTCTTAAGAATATCCGAATTCCTGATCTTCAACTGGTGATAACCCGAACGGAGATCAATCTTGGAGAATACCCTCGCTCCCTGAAGCTGGTCGAATAAATCATCAATGCGAGGCAAAGGATACTTGTTCTTAATTGTTACCTTGTTCAACTGCCTATAATCAATGCACATCCTCATTGTGCCATCCTTTTTCTTAACAAACAGAACCGGCGCACCCCAAGGTGACAACTAGGCCGAATGAACCCCTTATCAAGGAGTTCCTGAAGATGCTCCTTCAATTCCTTCAACTCCGATGATGCCATACGATATGGCGTAATAGAAATGGGCTGAGTGCCCGGCACCACGTCAATACCAAAATCAATATCCCTGTCCGGTGGCATACCCGGCAGGTCTGCAGGAAATACATCAGGGAAATCTCTCACAACTGGGACAGAATCAATACTGGGAGCCTCAGCTCCGACATCTCTCACAAAGGCAAGATACGAAAGACAACCCTTCCAAACCATACGCTAGGCCTTCAAGAAAGAGATTACTCTACTAGGAACATAATCAGTCATGCCTCGCCACTCGATCCTGGCACACCCGGTATAGCCAATGTGACTGTCTTAGCATGATAGTCCAGAATAGCGCGACACGGAGACAGTCAATCCATGCCAAAAATAACATCGAAATCCACCATACTCAATAATTAAAGATCCACTAGGGTCTCTAGACCCCCAATAGTCACCACACACGACCGGTACACACGGTCTACAACAACAGTATTGCCCACCGGGGTAGATACATGAACAGGTAAAGCAAGAAACTCACGGGGCGTACCCAAATAACGAGCAAAGTATGATGACACATAAGAATAGGTGGAACCGGGATCAAATAATACAGAGGCATCTCTGTGGCAGACTGAAACAATACTTGTAATAACAGCATCTGAAGCGATAGCATCGGATCTGTCTGGAAGACCATAGAAACGGGCCTGACCGCTCCCTGATCGACCTCCCTCTCTGGGGCGACTGTCACACCTCCTTTTTCTTACTACACCCCCGGAAGGGTATAATAAAGGAGTTTTTCCAATTAAAGGACAATCGAAACATGATTATTTATTAAGAGATTCAGAGTCGCCACTTGGGAGATTTATGGTGTCCCAAGTCACCGGTTCAAATCCCGAATCGAGGAAAGGGTTGACTCTGTATTACAGTCCGCGAACCAGAAATTCGGGTAAGGAATTCTGTTAACCCGGGAGAAGGTGTTAGGCATTCTCGGGTTCCATGGTTCTAGCAGGGTCGCTCAACTGTCATATTCGGCATAAATTATCTGATTTTAAACAATTACGAACCTATGTGCAAATTTTAATTTTAACCGCTTTTATTCATTTTTTAAGAGAATTGCAACGTCATTAAAACATGTCTCGAACCACGTCACATAAATGCACCCGTGGTTTTTGACGTATTTCAACATCGTTGAGATTTGGATTTGGGTCACATAAATGCGCACCCGAGTTTAAGAAAGTAATATTATTAACTAACGTGCCTAAAGTAATTTCGCATTCGTAATTTGCGAGGGCCATGGAATTTGCTAAATGGCACACCTCGAATTCTATGGTTGAGTTAAAGCTAATTAAAACAAGGGCCACACAATTGTCATTTATGTTTGGCATGGCGCACCTCAAAATACTCTACTTAAAGTTTCTACGTTAATCTAGGAGGGCCAAGTAACGGGTCTCACAGCTGACCCTATCCGGGCTCATAAAACCCAGATTCCACGAGACATCTTTCAACTTAGAATTCAAAGAGGTCACGTCCTCGATCCCAGGCAGCAATAGAACACGATTTGAATTTCCTTTTTTTACGCAGTGACAAGAATATCCGAGCATCACATATTTCACAAGCAATCCCAACAATTGAATTAATAATTAAAGTCACTTGAAATTCTGATAGCCCTTTTAATTCCAACACCTTTGTACACTAATTACTAAGCGAGACATGCTGTTTTTGAACCTTCATTTCCAAATCCAAATGCAAACAATCCAACTTTACCTTAGATCTAATCTAACACACTCTCATGATGAACATTCACATGTTAAAATTGAAGCACCACTGAAGTACTTAACTGTATAATCACACTTCCCCTTTTGACTTGGATTCTATGCTAATAACTACTAGAGCATTTAAATTCGAGTATACTCATAATAGTGAAGAATACAACAACTGTCCTACATATTGATTACCAAAACAATCCAACTCTCCAACCTTCTGACCACATACAACTTTCAAATCATACAGAGCACATAGCATAAACTTCCAGGCACATTCAACATTCATCTTAATGAACTATCAAGGTAATATTACTTCATCATTCCATATTCAATAAAAACAGACAGAAATATACGAATGTCAACCACACTGAACAACACTGAGAGTGCAAAAAAAACACTAAGTAAACCACTGTGTTATTGCAGATCTATACTCGAATAAACCAGTCTTCATATTCAACCATTCTCATACATTTTGGAGGGTGAGAGGAATACCTGGAAGTAAAAATGAAATAAAAGAGATGAGGATAGTCAGCAGCAGTAAGCAGATGATCAAACAGCAGCTCAGAGGCAGATTCAAAAGTCCAGGAAATGTTCTAAATCAAACAGTACCAGTAAAGCAACCAAAACAGCTTGAATAAACCCAAACGAACTTGAAATTAAACCCAGGACAATCTCTGAAACTTCAGCAGCCAAAACCAAGGACTCTTCAAGTCGTTTTCAACTTATCTATGCTAGGAACTCGAATTAACAGCTACAACTTGAAATTGATCTAAGAAATTTCAATAGAACAGTATTTTTTGGGATTTTTCTGTTACTTTTTTTTTGTTTTTTGAAGATTCAAAATCTAGAAGGAACTCCTATACTCTCAGATTTCAGTTTTTGGTTTTTTTGAATTTTTGAAATTCAAATTTCAGATCTGAAAAACTTCGAGAAATTTTTGGGGATTTTTTCAGATTTTCCAACCTTCTGAAACAAGGCAATGGGCATGCCTTTTTATAGGCATAACTAGGGCTCCCTGCAGAATTATACTTTGCCCCCTTAGGTCCCTCTATTATTTTAAGATTTTTAACTAGTTTGTCCCTAAGGTTTTGGCTTGTTTCCCAAGTTACTGCACTAAGTTACTGATATTCCAACTAAAACCCTCTTCTAGAAGATTCTAGGAGGTTCTAGTTTCCACTACAACATTATTCTCTACTTAGGAATGCCTATACTACCCTTGTCCTTACCCCTAAATTACATAGCCTAAATCAAACTAAACCCCAACCCTCTTACCTTGGTCAGGATTTGACTACAGTTAAATTCAAAGGTTTTGAATTATTCAGCAACACACAAACAAACATTCAATCATAATAAATCCCCAAAATTGGGATGTGAATCCAAACAACTCTAATTTGGACTTGAATTAACTAACTAAAAATCAAAATCAACAAGTACTATTGGCAATTCTAAAAATCAACAGAAAATTAACACAAGAATTAATCAACAACTACTGAATCATGAATTAAAACTGACTTAGTATGAACATAAACAAATCAAATTAAAACCCTAAATCAATCCTAAAACAAACTAACAAATGCATACCCCGAGCAGGATCAAAACAAAATAAACCAGGATTCCGAAATCAAAACAAAACAAACCAGAGCAAAATTAAACTAACAAAATCAAAACAAAACAGAAATCAAAATAGGATTAACCATAAACAAAATCAAAACAAAAAATTAAACTAACAAAAATCAAAAACTCATGAGAAAAGAAAAAGAAATAATAAAACCAGGAAGAAAAACTTACTGATTTGGCCTTCTAATCGATTGAATTCGAATCCGGTCTTCAAGTAATGTTATGTGTTTGTTCTTGCCAAGAACAAACACATAGCATCATTTCAAGACCTTTTCGAACACTGGCTACCACTGGAAATTCGAACACTCTTGAACGGAACCCTAGATCTAAAGTTCGAGGAGTTGCGGTTGGATTTGGGGAAAAATAGTTTGGGGCTTAGGTGGAGGAGGGTGAGACGGTTGTGGGGTGTGATTTTGGTGGGGTTTGGGTGATGGCGCCGCCGTGCACAGCGGCTGCGGCGCCTAAGGTTTTAAATATTCGAGATGTTTGGGTGATGTTTGAAAGAAAACAAGTCCAGATATGGACTGAGGAGATGAAGGAGAAGGTGTGGTGTGAATTTGGGATTCATCGGAGAATCGCCGCCGGCGGAGGCGATTTCCGGCAGGCGGCGGACGGCGGAGGGGCGGTGGTGCTAGGTGGTCTGTATCAGGGGTGTTAGAGATGGAGATGAGAGGGGGTAGGGGGAAATCTGACAATTATATATCCTAAACCTAGTTAGTTCCGGACCGTTGGATTGATGAGATCCAACGGTCGTGATTAATGAGCCATTAAACTGCGTCGTTTTGAAGAGGGGGGTGCTGGACCGGGCTGGATCCTGGATTGGACCAGGTTTGAAGTGGGTTTGGGCCACTTTTGAAACGGGTCTTGGGGGTTTTGGCTTGGGCTATCCGTTTGGGTTTTGAAATGATTAAATGAAAATAGCCCAAAAGTGGTAACTCCCTCCTTTCCTTTCATTTCTATTGCTTCTTTCTCTTTTTTCTTTTCTTTTTTTCATTTTCTAATTAGATAAAAATCAAAATTAATTCCTAGCACTTAATTAACTAAAAAAGACTAAAAAAACAAATTAACACAAAAACTACTCAAAAACAAAGCTAGAATTAAAAGTGCAAATTAAACTACTTTTGTGATTTCTCCATTTTATGAAACAATTAATTTTCTAATTAATCCTAAAATGTAAAATTAAACCCTAAATGCACATGCCAAGTATATTTTTTATATTTTTCATTAATAAAAATGCACAGACAAAATGCAAACAATTAACATGAAATGCCATAAAAATCCACAAAATTGTAAATACTAAAAGAAATTATTTTGTTTTGAAACTATGGGAATAATTCATACAGGGCAAAAATCACGTGCTCACAGCGACCCCTGGCTGACTGACCCCCACCCCTAGCTGGCTGGGCGGGTGGTGGTGGAGAAACTGGCGTTGAAGCTGATGACTGACCCCTCTGCTAGGATGAACTAGCAACACGACGAGGACACTGCCTCCACATGTGCCCCATCTCTCCACACTCGTAACAACTCCCAGGTGCTGGAGAGGGGGACTGATGGGAACCCCTCGCACCGGAGTGACTAGCAGATGCACTCGGCATAGAAGAGCCCTGAACAGATGGAGCACGGGATGAGCTCTAAGCTGGAAGGGCACTAAGTGAAGAATGACCCTAGTGTGAACTGTGGGAACCATGACCCGATGACGCCCCACGATAACCTGAGCGATCAGACTAACCATGTCAGAACTGTCGGCCTCTGTCGTGCTGAAACTAGCCCCTCGAAGGAGCACCACTGTAGCTACCAGATCCTCGAGGCCTCTTGGCCTCCCTCTCCTCTCGCTCCTGGCGACGGACAGACTCAATCTCTTGGGCAATATCCACAACCTCCTCGAATATAGCACCAGTCACCCTCTCCCTGGTCATGAGAATACGGAGCTGATAAGTAAGACCATCGACAAACCTCCTTATCCTCTCTCTATCTGTCGGGACCAACCAGATGGCATGACGAGCCAACTCAGAGAACCTCAACTCATACTGTGACACGGTCATCTCCCCCTGACGCAACCACTCAAACTACCTGTGCAGCTCCTCTCTGCGAGACTGCAGCACATACTTCTCCAGAAAGAGAACCGAGAACTGCTGCCAGGAAAGCGGTGCTGCACCAACAAGCCTACGCCTCTCAAAATCCTCCCACCAAGTAAAAGCGGGTCCTGAAAACCAATAGGTAGTGAAAGTGACCCTGCTGGTCTCCAGAATACTGGCTGTACGAAGCATCCTCTAACACTTGTCCAAAAAGCCCTGGGCATCCTCGCCCTCTGCTCCACTGAAGGTCGGAAGCTGAAGTCTACCAAATCTCTCCAACCTACGCTGCTCATCCTCTGGCATGACAGGAACTACATAGTCCTGAGCAATGGCAACAGGCTGAGCTGGGTGTGCCCCTGGCGTCTGAAGTCCCTGCACGACCTGCTCAGGTGTGCGGGCGGCGATAGTCTGACTGCCTCTCCCTGCCTGAGAAGTAGCTCCAGCTGTAATGGCTGAAACTGCCTGAGCTAGGCCAGTGGAAACTGATAATATCTGAGCCAAGGCCTCCTGAAGACCCGGAATCACAATAGGCAAGCTGGTGCCTGAGCTGGTGCTGCTGGAGGGTCCACAGCTGGGACCTGGTCCAGAACTGGGGCAGCTGGTGGATCTGTAGGTGCTACCCTCGTTGCTCTGCCTCTACCATGGCCACGGCCGCGTCCTCAGCCTCTAGTGGCCCTGGCTGGTGGTACTGGTGGTCGTCCACCCTGTCCGGTAGCGCACGTCCTCCTCACCATCTGTGAGAGAATAGAACAACAGAAGTTTAGTACTCGGATCAACAAATTTGCACGACAAGCAGTTCAAGAATATGAAGTTTCCTAAAGGTTCTGCAACCTCTCGAGGATAAATAAAGACGTCTCTGTACCGATCCGCGAGACTCTACTAAACCTGCTCATGACTCGTGAGACCTATGTAACCTAGGCTCTGATACCAACTTGTCACGACCGTAAATCCCAACCCGGTCGTGATGGCGCCTCTCGTGAAGACAAGGCCAGCCAACTAAACCCAATTTACCTTTTTAAACAGTTAAACAACATAAAGCAGTCTAAAACATGATTTAATAATATTAAGTGGCGAATAATATCAATAAAGTACGGAAATATAACCCAACACAGCCCTAACCGGGGTGTCACAAGTCATGAGCATCTATAAGTCATAATACAAGTCTGTTAAGTCTGTAAACTAGTACATCTGTCTGAAACATGACAGAAATGGTAAAGGAGGAGAAACATGGAAACTGCAGACGCCAGGCAGCTACCTCATGTACTCCGAATGTCTGCTTGAAGATGGAAGGATCAACACTCGGGAGCGGAACTAGCTACGCCTGAATCTGCACACAGGGTGCAGGGATTAAAGTGAGTACTCCAACTCAATGAGCAACAAATGTAAATAACGACTGAAAGTAACAAAACACGTAAGGCATAAGGCATACTATAATGAAGCAGTAAAACTAGTTAAAAACAGTAAATCGGCGAAGAGTTAAGTAAAAATCCTTTCTCAACAAATAAACAGGTAACTGACAGGCAGTTAAGGTAAAGTAAACAAATAGAAGTTCGCCCCTCGGGCACAGTATCCACAAATCCGCCCCTCGGGGAACATCTTAGAAACAATACCAGCCCTCGGGCTCAATCTCACATCACAATGGTTACCCGAGCTCACTGGGGGTGTGCAGACTCCTGGAGGGGCCCCTTACGGCCCAAGCACAATAACAAGCCATCTCATGGCATCAAATCTAGGCCCTCGGCCTGATATCAATCAAGCTACCTCGTGGCGTACATACCTAAGGCCTTCGGCCTCAAATCAGTATCAGTGTTTCCTCACAACATAGGCCCTCGGCCTTACCCAGTCAAAAATCCTCACAAGCCCCTCGGGCAATAGTAAAATAGTGTTTCTCAGCCCAAACATCATTTAAAATATCATTTAAGTCTCAAAACTGTGTAAAAATGGCTGAGTAGTAAAACAGTAAAAAATAACATGACTGAGTTCAAGTAGTAAGTCAAAATAGTGAGGAAATATCAATAAAAAGCCCCGAAGGGTTCAAATAGTTGGCACGAAGCCCAAATATGGCATTCAGCCCAAATCATAATGAAAGCAAATAAGTTTCAATCAAATACGCGGTAAAATCATCAACCGGGACGGACCAAGTCACAATCCCCAATAGTGTACGACACCACGCTCATCAACAAGCGTGTGTCTCACCTCAACATAGCACTACGATGTGCAATCCGGGATTTCAAACCCTCAGAACATCATTTACAATCATTACTCACCTCGAACCGGCTAAATCTCTAGCTCGCGACGCCTTTGCCCCTCGAATCGTCCTCCACGCGCGTCGAATCTATCCACAATCAGAACGAGGACGTCAAAATATGCTAAGGGAACAAAGCCAAGCGAAAACAATCAATAAAGGGCACAAATCCCGAAATTACCAAAACCCGACCCCCGGGCCCATGTCTCGAAATTCAGAATTTTTCACACCAATAGATTCCTTATCTCCCCACGAGTTCATACATATTAAGAACTCTAAAATCGGAGTCCAAATGACCCCTCAAATCCTCATTTAAAGGCCTCTTAAACTCAAGCCCTAATCCCCCATTTTTAGCCCTTTAATTCCTTTAATTACAGCCTTAATCCATGAACTACTACCATAGAAATGTGTTTTAGGTCCAAAATTCTTACCTTAATGAAGTTCCATTGAAATCCCTCTCTCAAATCGCCCAAAAAGCTCCAAGGCCGAAGTAAAAAATGGTGAAATAGCTAAATTTCGTGAAATGAAATAACTTATATGTTCTGCCCAGACTTTTCCGCATCTGCGGTCCAATGCCCGCTTCTGCTGTACCGCATTTGCGGCCAAACCACCGCTTCTGCGGTTCTTCACTTAAAACTCAAAATCGCATCTTGCGATAGGACTTCCGCATCTGCGGCTTCGCAGATGCGGCCATCTGGATCGCTTCTGCGGTAAGCCAGTCCGCAGGTGCGAAAATACCAGAAGCAGAAAATTTGCAGCTGCAAGAAACATCCAACTTCTCCGTTAACCACCCGAAATCATCCCGGGGACCTCAACCAAAAATTCCAACATAACCTAATACCTTATTCAAACTTGTTCCAATGATCAAAACACTTCAAGCAACCCCAAATCAACCAAAACACCTCGAATTCAAGCCTAAGTTTCTAAAAACTTCCGAATTCCGCTTTTGATCAAAAACCCAACCAAACCTCGTCTGAATAACCTGAAATTTTGCGCACACATCCCAAATGACACAACGAAGCTACTACGACTCTCGAAATTCCATTCCGACCCCTATATCAAAATCTCGCCTACCAACCGGAAATCGCCAAAATATCAACTTCGCTAATTCAAGCCTAAATCTTCTCCAAACCTCCAAAACCTATTCCGATCACACTCCTAAGTCCCAAATCATCTTTCGAAGCTAACCGAACCATCGGAACTCACATCCGAGCCCTCTAACACATAAGTCAACATCCGGTTGACTTTTCCAACTTAAACCTTCTTTAAAGAGACTAAGTGTCTCAAACTTCACCAAAACCAATCCGAATTCAATCCGACCAACACGATACCTCAAAACACGGATAAACAAAATATAAAGAAGCAGAAATGGGGGAAACGGAGTGGTAACTCATGAGACGACTGGCCGGGTCGTCACAAAATACCTTAGCTCACCTAGGTCCTTCACTTTAAAATTTCTATGTAGTGTACTCTTGGCTTGCTCAATAAGTCTTCTACTGTTACCAGTGATGAGAAGATCATCCACATATACTAAGACAATGATAATTTTTCATCATTTTCTTTTCTGGTTAATAGAGAATGATCATAGGGACTCTAAAGATAACCTGCTTCTTCGAGGGCATACATGAGCTTTATATTCCATTGCCAGCTTGCTTCAAACCATACAATGATTTGAGTAGTTTGCAGACTTTATACTCACCCTGCCTTTGAAAACCTTGAGGTACGTCCAAATAAACATCCTCTTACAGGTCTCCTTGTAGGAAAGCATTATTGACATCTATCTGAAATAGAGGCCAATCCTTGGAAGCTGCAACACTGACTACTGTCCTCACAGTCACCATCTTAGCAACAGGTGAGAAGGTTTCATGGTAATTTGATCCTTGCGGTTGAGTGCAGCCTTTTGCAACAAGCCTAGATTTGTATTTGTCCACTTCTCCATTTGGCTTGTACTTGACTTTGTATACCCACTTTGAGCCTACAGCCTGCTTCCCTTTAGGCAAGTCAACAAGCTCCCATGTGTGATTTTGCTCTAAAGCATCAACTTCCTATTGCATTGCTTCAATCCATTTCTGATCTTTAGATGTCTCCTTGAAGTTTCTTGGCTCTGTGGGCGTTGAAAATTGGCTCAAGTACTTCTGATAGTCAGTAGATAAGTGATCATATCCCACATAGTTTGCAATGGAATATGAGCACTTAGCAGACCCCCTTTTGGTAGTGACATAGTCCCTTAACCAAATGGTGGCTTAGTAACTCTTTTGCCTCTATAATTCTCTACTATTTGTTCAGCTGGATTCTGTTCTTCTACTGGTTCCTCACTAGGCATCTGTACATTAGACTCTGCTGGTTGACAATCATATGTTGTTTCTATTGAAGAATTAGGTGCAATGTGTTGTGTATCTGATTGATGATCTTCAATGTCATGTGTGTGCGTGTAGTTTCTGTAGAATCATTTCCATCTTGGTATATTAGATTAGGGAACTGTTGTGGCTAGGGGTGTTCATAAAAACCCGAAAAACCAAACCAAACCGACCAAAAAAAACCAATACTTTTTGGTTTGGTTTGGATTTGGTTTTGAATTTTAAAAACCGATAAAATTTGGTTTGGTTTTGGTTTTAATCAGAAAAAAACCGAAAAATAACCGAACCAACCCGACTATAGGAGTAGCTATTTCAAATTTATTGTTACACCTATATATATGTATATTTTTATACAAAGTTTCAAAAATTTAATGGTAAACGTTAATAGTTTGCACTTTTAGTATAGTGCTTTACCTTTACATTTTAGTTTGATTGGTAGCTTTCTTTTGTTAAGTGTAAGAATCCATTTCGTGTTAAAAATAATATATTTTTAATTGAGTCCTTAAATTATTCATCACTATTTGATTTAATTATTATCAATATATCTTGGTAAATAATAGATTTCTCAAAGGGCAATTGATCTGATAGTGTTACATTGAAAATGTGGTCTCCGGAATATGTGTTTGGTAGTGTATGTCTTATATTTAAGAAAAAACCGACAAATAACCGAAAAAACCGAAAAACCGACAAAACCCAACATAAACCGAATCGAGAAAAAACCAACTTAATTGGTTTGGTTTGGTTCTAATATTTGAAAAACCGACTTACTTGGTTTGATTTCTTTCTAGGGAAAAATCGATCCAAACCGAACCATGAACACCCCTAGTTGTGGCATAGGTGAAACATGAGAATTCTCTTCATTGTGTGTGTGTGTTCCTCCTAAATTGGTCACTGGCATGAATAATACATCATCTTCATTTTCAATGGACATAGATCTTAAAGGGAAAGTTCTTTCCCTAAAGTTGACATCCCTACTGATAAAAAAGGTTTTAGTGTCCAAGTCAAATAGTTTGTACACCTTCTGATTTTCAGAATATCCCATTAATACTGCATTTCTTGTTCTAGGAGCTAGTTTATCAGGCTTAGGTAAACAACTTGCATAGCATATGTCGCGCCCCCTTTTCTCTCCCTTTTGACAGGGAAGTTCAAGTTTCGACATTCATGGGGGTAATAACTCATTTCCTTTTAGGAATTTGGGTTTTTGAAGAGTCGCCACCTAACAGATTATAGTGCGTTAGGGCACCTAGAGTGATTAACTCTTGGATTGGTTTGCATTACCAGAGATCTAGGGTAAGGGCTCAAAATAACCTTGAGGGGAAGGTGTTAGGCACCCCTCTCGGTCCACAACGGTGGGTCCCGGCCGAACTTATACATACGAATTAGTCCTTTGAACAGTAGGCAGTTTAAACACATATTTGCAAATAAGGGGGCAGGTTTTGGACATTATATGAGTCAAATAAAGGAAAGACTTGAACAAATCGCGTACATATAGAAAAGTAAAGCTTAAGCAAAGGGAATTTGGGAAGGAGGGGTCCTAGGTTGGTTAGCCTACAGGATCACCCCACGCAATGCCCGGTAAATACTCCTCATTGAGGGGCTACACGTGACATTAACACGCAGTCATCATATCCCTTTCTACCCAATTCCCTCCCCTTGGTCATAGCCTAAAGCGTTCTAGTAACCTTGATAATGTCCTATGCGTGCACTACCCGTCCCTTCCTCGTGGCCCTGGAGGTATTTTAGGACCTCTATTCTTTGGACAGTTCTAGACTTTCCTAAGGTTTTACAGGATAAAAATCTAGGCGTTAATCAAGAACAGTTAGAACTACATTCAAAGAAACAAGTTATAGGCTCACAGTTACATCCTCAAACATAACAAGTGCACGTCTTCAAACAACATTCAAATACTTAAGAGAAAACCCTAGAACATGATATCTAGGTGAGCAGGGGTTATACATTATTGAATTAGGACAATGTGTGAGAGATCATATTTAACTTGCCTACTGATTTAAACCTATTAAATCTGGACAATTTAAGTAGCAAAACACAGTTTCAGAGATGTAGAATTTAAAATCGCCCTATAGGCTTGCCTAAACGCAGAACAGTGATGTCCTAAGAGCATGATAACTACGTTGATGTAGTAAAACAGTGAACAGTTTTAAACGGATATTTGAGATCCTATAGACATGCTTTCTAGCAATAGTAAATTAAGGCAGTGTTTGAAAAACTCCTGTAAAGGAGCGGACAGTTGATTAAACCAATTCAGAAGGACTAATCATGGATTAACCTGACTTGTTTAACTAAATTGATTTTAGGTTCTATAGGCAGGATTTCTGATTTTAATTCCTATAGGCATGGTATCTAATTCATAAGAGCTGATGTTGGAACTTATAGGCATGATTTTAGTGAGGTGAATGTAAATACATGCAGTAGCAGAAATTGAACTCAATCGCTTTACACTCTATAGGCATGGTATCTAATTATAAAGTTGATTTTAAACCTATAGACATGGTTTCTATCATTGAATCCATTTAAATCCTATAGACATGATCTCTAATATTGTGAAAATAAAGCAAATATAGCAAGTGCATTAACACAATCCTATAGGCATGGTCTCTGCCCAACAGATATAGCTACCCACCATTTTTCACTAATCACCCCAAAGTTGTTTACAAATAATTATTACAGACCAGCTGAATAAATTACATAAACAATAAAGAAAAGAAGAAGAAGTTAACTATAGGGAGCCTGAAGCAGGCCCAAATGACTTCCCCAAGCCTCCAATAGCCTCAAATGCCAAAGTTCCATAGACAGTATCATTGTCTAGGTGCGTTAGAGTTCCCTAAGGATCTCAAGGATCCCGGGCAGTGCTCACACCTAGACTTTTTCTCAAACAAGAACTGATTCAAGTGCAGTATGGAAAGGCCAGCTCTGACATGCCAGAGTTCAGAGAAATCTCATGGATCTCAAGGCAGCACACATGCCAGAGGGGCAGAACCTAAATATTCTAGGAGTAGTGGAGAGTGCTTGACATATTTTTGAAATGGTTTTGATATGAAAAACAGTGTTGAAAAGGGCTAAATTGAGTAAAGAAGTCTTATGAAAAGTAGGAGTTGATCAGTAATAAAACAGTTTTGAAAACAGTGAACTTGTGAGAAATCAACAAATAGCTTAAACAGCACCATTCAGACATAGATTTCACTCAGGGAGTACGGGACTTGGGGACAAATAGAACATGTTAATGTAACAGCAAGAGTACAGAAATTTCCTTTTTAGAATTCTTTATAGGATTTAGGATTCAATCACACAGCCATAGAACAAACAATGAGAACATAGTTATACTAGGCAGAATTGAACATAGGGTCAGAAGTACTTAGGGAGTAGTAAGTAACCAAGCAAAGTAGATTACCATCAGGAATTGGGTAAACAAACAGACAAAGAATCATACATGGAGTAGAGCCAAATTGAGACATGCTAGAGAAGGCAATAGACAAGTCATCAGACATGTTAATCATAAGTTGAATAGGTAGTACTCATATATGCTAAGTGAAACCAGGATTTAAGCATGCTAGTTACATATCAAAAAGCCAAATGATAGACAGGAATGAGTAAACTAAGGCAGTAAGAGAAAACATAGAGTTTTGAACTTGTAACTAAATCAGAACATACCAGTTAAGGAGAGCAGACACACAAAGTATAGAGCAGTGTAGTGCAATAACTAGCTTTGGCTTGCAACCGGCTAGTTTGGTAGCAAGTGACAGAAAGAGCAGAAAGCTTTAAGTATAAAAGAGAGTTTTGACTGGTGTTTTCTCTTGCTCTTATTGTTGTGAACTTAAAAGAAGAGAAGGTTTATATAGGAATCGAAAACTTAACAAAACAAGGCAAGAGATCAATTGAGTAGTAAATCAGGGAAGTCATCCATAAATCAGCAAGATCTTCCCTTAATCAAGGGGCAGTTCAATCAACGGTAAACATGCTAGGTATTTAAGGAAAAGAATAAAGTAAAGCTTAGGCTCTGTTTTAAAAGGCAGAATTAGGACTCGCCCGGGGCTCGCCCCGGGATGGAGCACTCGTAAAACGCCCTTGGGCTTATGTTTGGGGCTTAGTTCCATGAGACTTACGCCTCGGCCACTAGGGCTTACGCCCCGGACACGACCAACGCCCAGGGTACTGGGCTCGCCTAATAGAACTTTATGCAATTGTATGTAACTAAACTTGTACATCCTCAAATTTTCTTACCAAGTCGTTGACTATTCAAAATTACTTTTTTCTTAATCATAAATCAATAAGTTGAGAGTATTTTATGTCATGATTAAAATAAAAATTATTGCACATTATCCACTAAGACTGCTATAATAGTAAATTTTGAATAAATCTTTCTTTTTGAAAGTATTTATTTATTAACTTTTGTTATGTATTTACTATATAATAGTCCGTAATTGTTTTATAATTATTTTTCTAAATATTATTTTTTTCACGTTTACAAGATACAGTACTTATTAATTTAATATCTCAATATTAGCTAGTAACTATTTACAAATAATTAGTTATCATGATATTGTATGATGAATTATGTGTTAGTTTATTAACTTGTTAAAACATAAAAATAAATGATGCTAGAGAATCATACTTAAATTGTGAATTATGTTTTTACATAATTCTCTTTCAAATAAAAATCATATTAAATAAAAGGAGTATTTAAAGTACAATATCAAATTATTACTCCTTAATAGATACATATAAGATTATGATATCGAATACATTACTTTTTATGTTTGAGTTGTAATGACGTTGCAACTAATCTGCATATTATGATATATGTCATACTTTTCGTATTATTCATAGTCGAATTATCTTTTATAAATATTTTAAATAGCTTATTTGTTATAATTTTGTGATTTTGGTGTAATTTTTATAATTATTTTTTATTTTGTACTATCTTAAAATTCTTGAAATTAGCAAAATTTAAAGATCTGTGGGACTTACGCCCCATGTCTCAGGGACAGTGCTTAGTCCCATGTGATTGTGGAGGCAAGGATTAGCCTCATGCAGATGTGGAGGCAGAGATTATCCTCATGCAAGTATGGAGGCAAGGACTAACCTCATGCAGATATGGAGGCAAGGATTAGCCTCATGCAAATAGTGAGGCAGGAATTAGCCTCATGCAAATAAGGAGGCAAGGATTAGCCTCACGCAGGTATGGAGGCAAGGATTAGCCTCATGCAAGTATGGAGGCAAGGATTAGCCTCATGCGAATAGAGGCAGAGATTAGCCTCATGCAAGTAGGGAGGCAAGGATTAGCCTCATGCAGATATGGAGGCAAGGATTAGCCTCATGCAGGGGGCAAGTAGTAAGTAAGAGTAGCATATGTCTTAGCTGGAGATGTATATTCGGCGTCTGATGGCCTGATTGATAGTAATCTTGCTACGTGCATATATTTGCGGATGTTATCGTTACGTCAGATGTGCCTGCGTTCAAAGAAAAATTGTAAGTTCTATGAGGGGGAGGTTGGTTCGTGCTTCGCCTACTAGCCTTGCTCTGCACCGTTCTGAAAGCCCTTTCGAGTTCCCCTAAGTAACACCTGACTGTTATGGAAATAGATTTTTCAAAAAATATGCACCTGTTGATAGAGTTATTTTAGAAATATATTGATATATTTAGATGAACTAGTGACTGTAACACATCTCAAAGGCATTGCAGCTCTCTTATGTCAGAATTTTGAAGGCCCTCCTCAAAATTCTGACCCAGTTTAGTAGATGATCCTTCGGCTGTTTGCGGATAATGGATCTTGCTGAACCTTCTTCGGAATTTTGAGAATCCTTCTCAAAATTCTGCCCTGGTTTCTTAACCAATTTCTGACTTTCCGGCATGCGATGGCGTCGGCTGGACTTGCTCCGGAATTTTGAGGATCCTCCTCAAAATTCTGACCCAGTTTCTGATCTTGGGGGGAATGAAAATTTTATTATGATATGACCGAACCCATAAGGCTGCCTACGTATCCCCTCTTAAACGGGAATCAGGTCAAGCATAGTTCAATTACATCAAATGAGGAAATGTAAAATATCTAAGCATAGTATCTCTTGACTGCGTCGGAATTGATTGTTTTTGGCCAGATTTCTCCATCCATTTCTGCAAGTATGAGTGCTCCTCCTGTCAGCACCATGTGCACCATGTACGGACCTTGCCAGTTGGGAGACAATTTCCCTTTGGCTTCATCTTGATGTGGGAAGATCTTCTTCAATACCAGCTGCCCTGGTGCGAACTGTCTTGGTTTGACCCTTTTGTTGAAAGCTCTGGACATTCTATTCTGATAAAGTTGGCAGTGACATACTGCGTTCATCCTCTTTCCATCGATAAGGGCCAATTGTTCATAGCGACTTCTTATCCACTCTGCATCGCTGAGTTCAGCTTCCTGTATGACTCTTAAAGAAGGAATCTCTACCTCCGCTGGGATGACAGCCTCGGTACCATAAACCAGCATGTAGGGAGTTGCCCCGATTGATGTGCGAACCGTAGCGGTATATCAATAAAGCAAAAGGTAGCTTCTCGTGCCATTTTTTGTGGTTCTCTACCATTTTCCTTAGTATCTTCTTGATGTTTTTGTTGGCGGCTTCTACGACTCCATTCATCTGAGGTCTGTAGGCTGTGGAATTCTTGTGCTTGATTTTGAAAGTTTCACACGTAGCTTTCATCAGATCACTGTTGAGATCGGCAGCATTATCAGTAATAATGGACTCGGGAACCCCGAATCGGCAAACAATACGATCCTTGACAAAATTTACGACGACTTTCTTGGTTATAGCTTTGTAAGATGCAGCTTCTACCCATTTCGTAAAGTAATCAATGGCTACCAGAATAAACCTGTGTCCGTTTGAAGCAGTGGGCTCAATCGGACCAATAACATCCATTCCCCAGGCGGCGAATGGCCAAGGTGAGCTTGTTGTATTGAGCTCGTTTGGCGGCACTTTTATCATATCGGCATGCACCTGGCATTGAAAGCATTTGCGGACATACTGGATGCAATCTGTCTCCATGGTCATCCAAAAGTAACCGGCCCTGAGTATCTTCTTAGCCAAGACAAAACCATTCATGTGCGGGCCACAGGTCCCGGCATGTACATCCTCAAGTATCTTAGAAGCTTCCTTTGCGTCAACATATCTTAGTAAACCCAAATCAGGAGTTCTTCTGTACAAGTTCCCTCCGCTGTGGAAGAAGTGATTGGACAATCTCCGGAGTGTGCGTTTCTGAGTGTGATTTGCATGCTCCGGATATTCTCCCTTCGATAAATACTCCTCGATGTCATGGAACCAAGGCTTTCCGTCCGTTTCTTCTTCAACATGAGCACAATATGTTGGCTGATTATGTATTTTCACCGGAATGGGATCAATATAATTCTTATCTGGATGTTGTATCAGAGATGACAAGGTGGCCAATGCTTCGGCAAACTCATTCTGAATTCTGGGCACATGTCGGAATTCTATCTTTGTGAACCTCTTTCTCAATTCCTGCACATGGTGCACATATGGCAATATCTTGGAATTCTTCGTGACCCACTCTCCTTGTACCTGATGCATGAGAAAATCTAAATCACCGATTACTAGCAGCTCCTGAATGTTCATGTCGATTGCCATGTTGAGCCCTAATAAGCAGGCCTCAAACTCCGCCATGTTGTTGGTGCAGGGAAATCTGAGTTTAGCGGATACCGGATAATGTTGACCCATTTCTGATACCAAAACTGCTCCGATGCCCACTCCTTTGAAATTTGCAGCTCCGTCAAAGAACATCCTCCAACCATCGTATGCCTCGGTAATATCTTCCCCTACGAACGACACTTCTTCATCAGGAAAATATGTTTTCAAAGCTTCGTATGCTCCTCCCACCGTATTTCAGACAAGTGGTCCGCCAATGCTTGTCCTTTGACCGCCTTTTGAGTTACGTAGACGATATCAAACTCACTTAATAGTATCTGCCATTTCGCCAACTTTCCAGTCGGCATGGGCTTCTGGAATATGTACTTTAGAGGGTCCATCCTGGATATGAGGTATGTAGTGTAAGCGCAGAAGTAGTGCCTCAATTTCTGAGCTGTCCAAATCAAAGCACAGCAAGTGCGTTCCAGTAGAGAGTACCGTGCTTCGTAAGGTGTGAACTTCTTACTCAGGTAGTATATGGCCCGCTCCTTCTTTCCTGTCTTGTCATGTTGCCCCAAAACACATCCGAAGGCTCCATCCAACACGGACAGATAGAGTAACAAAGGTCGTCCTGGTTCTGGAGGGACCAGAACTGGCGGTGTGGACAAGTACTCCTTGATTTTGTCAAAAGCTTTCTTACAATCATCTGTCCAGCTTGTCTCGGCATCCTTCCTTAGCATTTTGAAGATGGGTTCACATATGACTGTGGATTGTGCTATGAAGCGACTGATGTAGTTGAGACGTCCTAGGAAGCTCATAACGTCCTTTTTGCTCTTAGGTGGTGGTAACTCCTGAATATCCTTGACTTTAGACGGATCCAGCTCGATCCCTCGACGACTGACGATGAAACCGAGTAACATTCCTGCGGGAACACCGAATGCTCACTTTGCGGGGTTCAGTTTCAAGTTGTACCTCCTTAGCCTGTTAAAAAACTTTCTCAAGTCCTCTATGTGATCTGCGGCCCTCTTGGATTTGATAATGACGTCGTCCACATACACCTCTATTTATTTGTGTATCATATCATGGAAGATGGTTGTCATGGCTCTCATGTAAGTAGCACCAGTATTCTTCAAACCGAATGGCATCATTTTGTAACAGTATACACGCCAAGGTGTAATAAAGGTTGTCTTCTCCGCGTCTTCTTCATCCATCCAGATCTGGTGATAACTCGCAAAGCAATCCACAAAGGATTGGAGTTCATGCTTGGCGCAGTTGTCGATCAAAATATGAATGTTTGGCAGTGGGAAGTCGTCCTTGGGACTTGCTCTATTTAAATCCCGATAGTCAACACATACTCTGACTTTTCCATCCTTCTTCGGAACTGGCACAATGTTGGCTAACCAAGTTGGGTACTCAACCACCCTGAGAACTTTGGCTTTGATCTGCTTGGTAACTTCCTCCTTGATTTTCAGGCTCATGTCTGGTTTGAACTTTCTGAGTTTCTGCTTTACTAGCGGACACATGGGATTAGTAGGCAACTTGTGAGCCACTATGGACGTGCTCAAACCAGTCATGTCATCATATGACCATGCGAAAATATCCTCATACCCTTTTAGGAAACGAATGTACTCTTCCTTCTCTGTTGGTGACAAGTGAATGCTGATGCGAGTCTCCTTGACGGCCTCGGCGTCTCCCAAATTTACTGCTTCGATTTCGTCCAGATTGGACTTAGGCTTATTCTCAAAATTTTCAACCTCCCCGACAATTTGCTCGGGTATCTCATCTGAATCACTATTCTCATGTTGTGTTTCCACATTACATGTCACGGTCATTGGTTCATCAGGAAAAGTAATAATAACGCTGTAGAAAGGAAAAGTGTAAAAAATAATATCGAATAATAAAGAGCAAATACATTTGATTAAAAACTGAAAAATCTTCCAGACAAAGTATGGCTCGATGAATCGAGTGTTTATTTTGAAGCAAGTAAATCTTAAAACAAAATTACTAGAAATCTTAAATGCCTAGAACGGCTATAGAAGTAAAATCTGCCAAGCTACCCAGGGACTCGGCGGGCTCGGGATGATGTGGCGTCCAATTCTTGAGAACAGCTCCCTTCTTTACGGTCTGAATAGTGAGTCCTTCTTCCTCCTCCTCCTCAATTATGACGCTGTAGTCCATGTCTTCATCTTACAAGAACAAATTCTTCAACCCAGCTAGTGCTTCCTCTTTTGCTGTCCCCCATATCGTATCCGCTTGGTGAAAAGCTTGTTCCAAACGTGGCACTGGCTGCTCGAGAGGGTAATACGGTCCACGCCATGGAGGAAACCAATTTCTATACTCTTGCCATGTGTACTGGTATCCGAGCCCAAAGGTGGTACCATGATTTTTCAGCTGTATCGGTTTAGTGATACCTTGGAGGTTTTTTCCCAACCCTTTGCCGGGTTCATATCCAGACCAAGCCAATATGCTTTCTATTTTACCACTCCACCATTTGTCCTTCTCGGCGGTATTGACCCATTCAATGTGATGATAGGTTTCCCCTCCTAGCCTCCTTCTATGTCCAATGGCCGGGATGGTTTGACTGGTGTAGATGGGGTTAGTTCCATCTCCGTGAATGATCACCTCCTCACGATTTTATTCGAACATCACGGCTTGATATAGTGTGGAAGGCACGACTCCAGTGGCATGGATCCATGGTCGGCCCAACAGAAGATTATATGAGGCTGGTATGTCGAGCACCTGAAACTCGACGTCGAACCAAGTTGGCCCCATCTGCAAGCAAAGGTTGATTTCCCCGATTGTGGCCCTTTGGGACCCATCGAAAGCTTTCACGTTCATGCTTCCTTCC
>NW_017674352.1:91524-99991 GCF_001879085.1 Nicotiana attenuata
TTCTGGATGTAGAAACATCGGGTGCGTTTTCTGTGTTGAACCTGAATCGGTCCATGAAATCTAAATGCCATACTTACCCCAATTGGACCATTTCTTCGGATCATGGCTGATGTACCAGGACAAAGCATCACCAGTAAGACTCCTCATGAAGAGTTTCATCCGGATCTTTTCATCCTTTCCGACCCCGACAAGCTTGTCACAATAGGTCCTTAGATGAACCCTAGGATCACCTGTATCGTCAAACATCTCGAACTTAGGAGGTTTGTACCCCTACGGCAGTTCCACATCTGGCTGTATGCATAGGTCTTCATAATTTAATCTTTCTATCCCTTTGCTGCCTTTGACACCCTGAACCCGACTTGTCAATTTCTTGAGTTCTTCAGCCATGTTTTTAATGAGTTGGTCCTTCTCTGAGGATTCTGGTGCATAGGAAGTTGGTTGAGTAGAGTGAGGTATAGTCTCCACATATATGTGGTTGTTTTGATGAGTGCCAGGGACTTGGGTGTAGTGATGGTCATTGGTTGTGTTTTGAGGATCGGGAATGGGTTGTGGTGTGTTTTGGGGAGTGTGGTAAGTGGCGGTTGGTGGGTACTGGATTGATTGATGGTGGTGTTGAGGTGGAGTTCGTATTGGTAAGGGATTGAGATTTTGAGGTGAGGTTGTGTATTGATGTGGTGCAGGAGGGTTTTGTGGGTGTTGGTTTGATGTGTTTTGGGGAGGTGCTGGGTTCTTTGTGTTTTGCTGGTTGATGTCGGGGACATTCAGGGTGAGTGATAAGTTCACCAAGTTGCGAACCTGCTCAAGCTCCCCTTGTAGCTCCAGTATCTTTTGTTCCAATCTCAAGGCTAGATCATTTGGTGCCGGAGTACTCCGACCATCTGAAGTTTCTGCGTTCTCAACATTCTCCTTTCGAATACCACTTAAGTCGTCCATTTTTGTTTTTCCTTTGCCTTTTGTATTGCTTGGAGGAGGAGGAGGTGGAGGGCCTTTAGATCTGGTATGGTACGTTGATGATTCCGGTATGAGTGAACTAACCTTAGTGGATGGGAATAATCAAAAATAAAGGAAAAACAAAAAGGTAACAAGTTAGTAAGAATTCTGAAATGTTTGCAGTATTTAAACACATATTGCGGGAATGTAAATTCGCGTCCTAATTTGGGTGCCTCGTTGTGCCCGAGGTAGGCCTACGACAAATAGATTTGGAGAACTTTAGGTGCCAAAAAATTGCTCATTTCATTATATAAAAAATAGGCGAATCCTAAAACGACACTAAGATAATAGAAAAATAAGTCACTATTGGCACTTGGCCTTATTACATTTTAGGAAAGCGAATAAATCTAGCCTATTTGGTCCCAGAAGGACCTTCCCCAGATTTGATCTTCCTGACTCCATCGTACAGGTCCCCCAGCTCGGGCAGACCCAGTAGCAAGTAGGCTCTGGCCAGATGTCCTCCTTCAATTCCTTTAGCGTTCTGGCAATCCTCAATCCCCTTTATGACTTTACCCTCCAGCTCTACTATCCCTCGCTCAGAATATTCCAACTTCCTGTTGGAAGTGACTGCCATTTCTTTCCATTCTTTGATCAACCTGACATTCCTCTCATGTATTTCCCGGTGCTCATTCTCAGAGTCGTGGACCCTCTTGCGCAGCCTGTGGTATTTGACTTGAGCTTCAGCTTCTTCGTCTATGATTCTAGGCTCCTAGGCTCACCATTCCCTTTAGATTGTCTTCTAACCATGTCGGGTAGAGAGATTCGCACCCTGCATGATACCTGTCAGGATCAATGGTGTTCTTTTCCACAATGATCTTGCAGTGCCACATGTGCTGAGCTTGGCACTTGTAAGGGATGTCGTCGTCTTGAAGGTCTGCTCTGAAATGACTCATTTTGGCAACCCTTGGTACAAGCTGTTTCCTGCCTGCTTGCCTCATAACTCGGATAGGGACATAAGGGTATATTCCTCTCAACCCAATCAGCACCAAGTGTGGAGCGTCCCTGGATCTGATGATAAATTCGTCTGTTGGAAACCGTTCAAACATCCATTGCACTTGTTCCTCGGCCAGATTGTCGAAGAACTCTACCCACTCTTTGGCACTTTTCGGCTGAGCAAACCTGTCCGGAATGTAGGTTATCCGCTTGGGGTGATGGAAGGCAATATGTTCATTCCAAGCCCTTCGCGGAAATTCTTGGCGATACTGGCCCCTTTGAAGATGTTCTAATAACCACAACTGCAGCAACAGGTTACAACCCTCAAATTGCTTGACCCCTCTTTGACAGCGCTCCAGATCCCTGTAGATGTCGGCTATGATCATAGGGACTATGGTGTATGTCTGTCCATTGATCCCTTCCATCAAAGTCTTGGCGACCATGGCCAACCTAGTGTGGATTCTTTCCCTTTTCATTGGGAATACTATAAGGCCCAAGAAGCACACAATAAACACGAACACTCTGCGCTGGATGTGGCCTAGAGAAGTGATAGAAAGCTCGTCATGGAAGGTACGGTATGACTTGCTATGGCCATACCTCTCATACAGATATTCGAAGGGTATGTAAGATTCCTTCAGGCATCCCAAGTCAGCATTTTTCTTCAGCACCATCATCTTTAAAAACCCTTTGCCAGTCGGTTCTTTGGCACCAATAACCCAGGGTTATCCCAAGTCAATCCCGCAAGTCCTCCAATTTCTTCTAGAAGTGGTGTCATTTCTATGTCACCAAAACGGAGCACAGCCCTTTCACTATCCCAGAACAAAGTGGCAGCCTCGATCAACCTATTTTTTGGCTCAATGTCTAGTAGAGAAGGTAAATTGCCCAAGTACTTGCTTATGTGTTTCTTGTCACTTGAGGAAAGGTCCTCCCACCAATCTAGTAGCAATGGTGGAATGTTGCTAACCATACCGAATATGGGGACCTCCTGCCTCATTTTCTGCAAAACAAAAAGGTTAGTCCCTTCTCCCCCACTAGACTCGACTATTTGTACATTCATGATTAGCATGTTAGCATTTAGTTCTCCAAATTAATGCACAGAACGTGATTGTGTCCGTTGGGATTATGTAAACCCCGGTGGACTTTTGGATAAGGCTTGTCTTAAAGGATTATTATGTGGACAACATATTAATCCGACTAGGTTTGACCATGATGCATGCACAATTACGATCAGAGTAAGGTTACTATGGGGGTCTAGACTGGTTCCCTCAAGCAGACAACTTGAGGGAGAAAGGCACGGAACCGTCGACTGCACCGCTGATCGACTAGTTTTACCACAAATAAGCCTTTCCGAATTTAAGGGTGATAAATTGGAAGAGCGCAACCACTCATCAAGCGCTGCTATAGGATTTTGATGCGCAATAGTGGAATATGATATGGAGTATATGCAACAATAACAACATGTTGTCAAGTATTTGCATGTATGAAAATAATAAATGCAGTATTTAAATAATTGAAAGACAGTTACAGATGAAGAAAACAAAGAGACAAGTGAGTTTCAGGGAAATAAAGAAGTCATAAATGCTTAAAGAAAATAAACAGTTAAATTCAAGTAAGGGAGAAGGGTACGTGGGATAGAGCATGCTTAAACTAATTCACAAAAAATATGTTCGCTATGGAAAGAGCCTAAATATATCCCCAGCAGAGTCGCCATACTGTCGCGCCCCCTTTTTTCCTCCTCGCGGAGAACGTCCGGGTTTCGAGATTTCATGGGGGAACAACTCTTTTCCTTTTGGGAATTGGGTATTTGAAGAGTCGCCACCTAACGGATTATGGTGCGTTAGGGCACCTAGAGTAATTAACTCATGAAACTGGTTTGCATTACCAGAGATTAGGGTAAGGGCTCAAATTACCTCGAGGGGAAGGTGTTAGGTACCCCTTGCGGTCCACAACGGTGGGACCCGGCCGAACTTATATGAATCAGTCATTTGAACAAGTAAACAATTTCACCACGTATTTGCAAATAAGGGGCATATTTTCATATTCTAAACACAGGTACGATTCAGGCAAGAGATAAATTTGCACATGTATATGTAAAGAGAAGAAAGTTTATTAAAAAACGTATGGAATTGGAAAAGGGGGTCCTAGGTTGGTTAGCCTACATGATGATACCCACACAATGCCCCGTAATCACTCCTCAATGAGGGGCTACACGTGGCATTAGCGCGTAGTCATCATATCCTTACTACCCAATTCCCTCCCCTTGGTCATAACCTAAAGCATAGTAACCTTGAAAGATATCCTAAGCGTGCATTACCCGTCCCTTCCTTGTGGTCCTGGAGGTATTTAGGACCTCTAATTTAGGTAGTTCTAGACCATCCTAAGGTACTCAAAGGAGAAAAATCT
Source organism: Nicotiana attenuata (assembly GCF_001879085.1). Classification (NCBI taxonomy): domain Eukaryota; kingdom Viridiplantae; phylum Streptophyta; class Magnoliopsida; order Solanales; family Solanaceae; genus Nicotiana; species Nicotiana attenuata. The sequence continues at coordinate 95,851 of NW_017674352.1, forward strand.
AGGTGTCAATCAAAAACAATTAGGACTGCATTAAATAGGGAACACTAAAAGGCTAACATTTTTACCTCCACAAACAGAACAAGTAAATGCACGTCTAAAACACGGTTTTAAAGAAGCCCTAGAATAGGATAGCTAGGTGAGCAGAGAATGTACAGTATCGAATTAGGACCAAAGTGTGAAAGAACTGAATCCATTTGCCTACTGATTTTCAGACTTACTGAGTGTGAGAAATAACAAGGCGCAGTTTTATAGTAGTAGAATTTTAGTCGCCCTACAGGCTTGCCTAGGCGTATAATAGTGATGTCCTATGAGCATGGTATCTAATCATTGATGTAGTAAAACAGTAAACAGTTTTAAACAGGAGATTTGAATCCTATAGGTATGCTTTCTACTAATACTGATTGAGAAATAAGTAGGTTAGTTAATCTGATTCAGAACTTACAGGCGTGAGTTAAAGTCGGACTAATTTTAGATCCTATAGGCATGGTTTATATTAAGGCATAAGACAAAACAAGCAGAATTCATTTGACCAAAGCGAAATCCCTGTAGGCATGATTTCTATTAAGGCTGATTTAGATCCTATGGGCATGGCTTCTAATTGTGTAAAAGTAAAGCAGGCAAATTTATTTGAACCAAAGCAGATCCGATAGGCATATTATCTAACGAACATATCAAAGAAACCCTATAGGCATGTTATCTACCCAACTTTACCCACAATATACAACTACCCTCCCTTGTCACTAGTCACCCAAATGTTGTTTACAATTAATTATTACAGACCAGGAATTGAATGAATTACATAAATAGAATAGAAATTAAACTATCGGGAGCCTGAAGCAGGCCCAAAGTGATTTCCAAGCTTCCAACAGTCTCATATGCCCAAAGTTCCATAACCAATTTCATGTCTAGGTGTGTCAGAGTTCCCTAAGGACCTCAAGGATCCCGGGCAGTGCTCACACCCAGACCTTTTCAAATAAACTGATTTATGTGCAGTGTGGAAGATCCAACCCTGATATGCTAGAGTTCAAAGAGATCTCAAGGGTCTCAAGGTAGTACACATACCAGAAAGGCAGGACCTAGTATTCTAGGAGTAAGTGGAAGTGCATAATGGTTTGAAAGAGTTTAATTGACAGTATAAAGAAAGGTCTTAGGATTGAAAAGAATTTCTGAAAAACCAGTACTGATTTAGTGATAAAACAGTTTGAGGGAGTATGAACACAGTCTGCAATCAGGACACAATTCATAGAACAAACAAGCTTTAGGAACATCTTTTACACAAGGGGAAGAGGGGTCAGGAACATAGAGAGTACACCTTAATGGAGCACACAAACGACATGATACATAGAGTTTTTTGAGGGGTTTTATAGAACTAGTAGGTTAGATAGAATGCAGGTCATGCAGCGAAAACATGCTGAGGACAGATAAACACAGCTAGAGTTACTCTAAGGAGATTAGATGACTTAGCAGGAGTGAGGCAGAACAGGCAAGGACTTATGGTAGGCAAGTATTAATAAGTGAAGGCATGCTAATTTCACAAAAGGAGGGTTTATTCTAGGTAAACTGTAGTTAGTCAAACAGGTTTAGTTACATATGTAAATATGTTAAACAAGATAGCACACAAAGCAAGCATAGGAAACATGCTAATCACAGATTTGAATAGGCAGTATTTGTCATGCTGGGTAAGCAGTAAACAGAAGCAAGGATGGCCTCAGGCCATATGAACTAATGTAGTAAATAAACACATAGGTCTAGGTTCTTATAAATTAATTAGAAGCATACCTAGTTAAAGAAAACACAAGATGTGAGAAAGGTATTGTGCAATTTCCAGCCTTGGCTTGCAGCTAGCTAGAATAACAGAGATCACAAGTAGCAAAGAGAGCGGGGAGGCTTTTTTAGAGTGTAAAAGTGGTAGTTTTTGAACTATTGTTCGTTTTTTAAGTGAGAAAAGGTAAAAACATATATAGTAGTCAAGAGTTAAAGAAAATAAGGTAGGGGATCAATTATGTAGTAATTAGGGAAATTCACAGAATTAATCACACACGTAAAATCAGTAGGTCTTCCCCTTAATCAAAGGATAATCAATCAACGGTAAAAGCAGGATAGGTATTTAAGGACGGGAATCAAGTAAGACTTGGGTATAGAGTAGGTAATTAGGGGTGAATGAACATGAGTTCAGTTAAGGAAATAATTGGCGAGAATCAGCAAATAACAAATAAGGCAAGAGAAAACTAATTAAGGCAAGAAGTTCAATCAAGCCGAGTAGAGCAGTAAGAATCAGAGGTTTTGTTAAGGAAAAGAGTTCAAATCAAACCAAAATAAGAACTTCAGAATAATCAAGGGTTTAATTAAAAGAGAAAATCACGTAAAGGGCCAGCAAATATAGCAAACAATTCAAAATAGGTAAGAAAGGAATAGTCCAGATTCACACATAGGTTTTAACGAAGCAAATCAGTAAATCAAAATTCCAAACAACCCTGATTTAAGGAGAAAAATACAGTCTTACCATGAATAGTCAGAATGAACATAGGCATATAGAATCAGTAGAAAAGTTGAACCAAGTAAACTTAGTAAAGTCATATTAAGATAAGAAAATCACGAGACATCTAAATGGCTAAAGAAAAATCATAAGAACCAAGGCAAGAACAAAGTCAGTACACAAGTACTCAGAAACCAAACAAAGAATGTCGAAAAATTAGGGCTTTTAGTATAAACAAGTTAACATTAGAGCAGAGCTAACGAAATCAGTTAAAACATATAGGAAACACAAGATTAAACACTCAAAATTATCAAATGTTTTGGAAAGGAAATTTCCGGAAACCCTAGTTTAGAGAAAAATAAAAATCATTTGAAAATTAGACAGTTCTTGTAAAAGATCAAAAGGTTCTTGTAAAACTCATACAAAATAGGTCCAAACCATCTCATATCTGTATAGATCTAAGAAGTTCAGAAGGAAGAAATTACGGTTTCGAGAAGAACAACACAGAGGTGAAGGAACAAGCTTAGAAACACATAGATATAGGAAGATCTTACTCGAAATCAAACCGGAACAGCCTGAAACAGGCGAGAAAGGGCCATAGATGCAAGCGGACTAACCCTGGTCCCTCGAGGACCTTAGAGATGGCAATACCAACGTAAGAGAGGCCATTAGAGGCTTGATGGTGGTGGGGAAACACCATGAAAGGCAGCAGATGACCGACGATGTGGGTAAATTACGGTTTGGGCTTGAGAGCTTTTGGAGAGGAAAGTGATTTTAGGGCGGCGGTTGGTGAGAAATGAGAGGGTTTGGAGGTCGTTTGGAACTAAAAAAGGACGGGGTTAATAGTGGCCGTTGATCTCTATGATCAACGGTCGAGATTGAATAAGATTGGGGCCGGGTCGGGCATTAAGGTTTGGGCTGGGTAGGTATAAGCTAAAATTGGGCTGGGTATTGGGTCAAATTTGGATCAGAATTGAAATAGAAAATAGGGCCAGATTTTAAATTGCTAATTTTAATAACTAAATAATTTATAAAAAAATAATAAATGAGTACCAAAAATATCTTTGAGCACTAAAATGCTTTAAAATAATTATTTAACATTTTAAAAATATAAAAGATCATTTTATGCATAAATAATGTAATTATACATTAGTAAGGGCTATTATTGCAAAGATGTGCAATTTAGCTTAAAAATGTAAATATAATTACAAAAAATGCACTAAAAATATTTAAACATTATGTTGGCATAAATAATGAATTTAGATGGCTAAATCATCATGAAAGTAGTAGGGAGGATAATTATTGGATATTTATATAATAAAAAGAGGAGAAATAAATTGATTTGGAGCCTTTTAAAAACTATAGAAAAATTAGAAAAATACTTATGTATGCTTATAACTTCATATGTACTATTTTGAAGGTATATATATATATATATATATATATATATATATATATATATATATATAACCGCCAGGCGCTACATCATAGGCACATTGAGAGCGGAGATAGTTGTACCCGATTTGGCCTATGGACGAATATGCAAGCATACGTTTCATGCTTGAAATTCTATGGCTCGGATCTTTAGTATTCTCTTATTTATTACCTGTGTCTACTATTTAGGCAGAATACCCTCACCCATTCTTACTAAGAAACTGAAAGAAG
>NW_017674353.1:0-52656 GCF_001879085.1 Nicotiana attenuata
TGACGTAACCAGCAACTTTAAGCCTTTCATACAGCTGGTCGATTGGTCGGCGATGGCGGTGTATTGTTTGGGAGGTCTGCGGTTGAAGTTTGGTCGAGGTCTAGGGAAGTTTTGGCGAGTGGGAGGGGATTGATAGTGAGAGGGTTGAGTATTATAGGCTTGGTAGACAGGTGCGGTTGAGAGTATCTGGATGAAGTGGGCTGATATGTGGGAAGTGGAGATGATTGGTAAGCGGGTGGTGGAGCTTGGTAGGAGGGCGAGGGTGCTTGGTAGTTTGGGGTAGGCTGATATGTGAGTGGAGGTAATGGGTAGGTTTGATATTTGATTGGGGATTTTGTTCTCTGTGCGACCATCACGACACTCACATCCCTTTTCTTGGACGCGCCACCAGACTGTAGAGCCTTGTTGGTAGCCTGTAATGCTTCAAAGTTAGTGACCATACCACTTTTAATACCTTCCTCGATCCTCTCCCCTAGCTTGATGATGTCGGAGAATTTCTGGCCTTCAATTAGCATCAACCTTTCGTAGTACTGTGGGTCTTGAGCCCGAACGAAAAACCTGTTCATTTGTTCTTCTTCTAAAGCCGGCCTGACCTTAGCAGCTTCTGATCTCTAACGAGTGGCATACTCGCGGAATGTCTCCGTGGGTTTCTTCTTTAAATTCTGGATGTAGAATACATTTGGCGCATTCTCTGTGTTGGATCTGAACCTGTCCATGAAATCGGACGCCACACCTACCCAATTTGTCCACTTCTTGGGGTCTTGGCTAATGTACCAAGATAGAGCATCCCCTTTTAGACTTCTCATAAAGAGCTTCATGCGAATTTTTTCATCCCTTGCGACTCCGACCAGTTTATCGCAGTATGTCCTTAAATGAACTCTGGGATCCCCGGTGCCATCGAACATCTCGAACTGGGAGGTTTGTACCCCTCAGGAAGTTCGACATCTGGCTGAATCCAAAGGTCCTCATAATTCAGCCCCTCGATATCTTTATTTCCTTCAACACCTTGGACTCGGCTAGTCAGCTTCTTGAGTTCTGCGGCCAGGTTCCGGATAAGAGAGTCTTTGTCATCAGACTCGGGTGTGCTTGAAATTGGTTGAGTATAGTGTGGTATGGTTTCCATATAGATGGGAGTGTTGTGGAGATGATCATTTGTGGCGTTTAGCGGTTCAGGGATGAGTAATGGGGTGTTTTTTGAAGTGTGGCATGTGTTGCAGTGTTGAGCATGAGTGGGTTGTTTTTGTGGTTTCGGGATGTTTTATGGAGGTGCGGGATTTTGAGTGTTGGGGAAGTTGACATCTGGGGTGGTGAGGGAAAATGACAAGTTTGCCAAGTTCCGAACTTGGTCCAGTTCTTCCTGAAATTCAATAACTTCTGCTCGAGCTGGGAGGCACTTTCCTTGGAAACCTGAATACCCTGAGGAACCTCTACCCTTTCAACTGAGTTCTCCTTTCTATTGCTCAAATCTTCCATTTTCCCCTTGTTCTTGTTTCTGATAGGACTCGGAGGAGGAGGAGGTGGAGGGCCCTTGGATCTTGTGGAGTAAGAAGATGATGCCAGAGTGCACGAACTAACCTTTGGGGAGGGGAATAAAACAGAAGTAAAAACAAAAAAGGTAACAAGTTAGTAAGGGTTATGAGAAGAAAACGTTGCAATATTTAAACACATAGTGCAAGAATATAAATCGTGTCCTAATTTGGGTGCCTCGTTGTGCCCGAGGTAGGCCTAGCGACAAGTTAATTTGGAGAACTTTTAATGCTAAATGCCTCATTTTATTGATAAAATAAGACGAATCCCAAAATGACACTAAAATTGCAGAAAATAAAATGTCACTAATGGCCGTTGGCCTTATTACATTTTTTTTAAAAGCAAAAGAAAAGGACTCCTAACTACTTGGTCCCAGAAGGACCTTCCCCAGACTCGGCATCTTTAGCTCCATCGAACAGCTTCACCAGCTCACGCAGTCCCAGCAGCAAATAGGCTCTAGCCAAGTGTCCTCCTTCGTTTCCTTCAGCATTCTGGCAGTTTTCAATCCTCTGGATGAACTTCTTTTCCAACTCTACCAAACCCCGCTCCAGATACCCTAGTCGCTTGTTGGCGCTGACAGCCATATCTTTCCATTCTTCAATCAGCTTTTGATGGGCTTCTTGAATTTCCTGGTGCTCACTCTCGCATTCCCGAATCCTCTTGCGCAATTGATTGTACTTAACCTGTACTTCAGCCTTTTCGTCGATGACCCTGTGACCTCGAACAGACCCGGGTTGTCCTAACACCACTATGATCGTCCTCCAACCAACTCGGATATTATGGAGTATAACCAGCATGGTATCTGTCTGGTTCTATGGAATCCTTTCCTAGGATGATTTTGCAGTGCCACATATGCTGAGCTTGGCACTTGTATGGACTATCGTCATCTTGAAAGTCGGCCCTGAAGTGACTCATTTTGTCGACCTTTGGTATAACCTGCTTTCTTCCTGCCTGCCTCATGACTCGGAAGAGGACATAAGGATAAGTTCCTCTCAGTCCGATGAGTAAAAGAAACGGTGCGTCCCGAGATCGGACGATGAACTCTTCAGTAGGGAACCATTCGAACATCCACTGCACTTGGTCCTCTTTCAGATTTTCAAACAATTCTACCCACCCTTTAGAGTCTTCTGGTTGGGCAAACATGTTAGGCATATAGTTCATTCGCCTTGGCTGATGGAAGGCGATATGATCATCCCAGTCTCTGCGTAGAATCTCTTGCCAATATTCACCCCTCTAGAGGTGTTCCATGAACCAGAGTTGAAGTAATAAGTTACAACCCTCAAAGTGATTGGCCCCTCGTTGATAGTCTTCCAAGGCTAAGTATATCTCCGCGAAAATCATTGGTACTATGCTGAAAGGCTGCCCGCCAATCCCTTCCATTAGAGTCTTGGTGACCATGGCTAGTCTGGTGTGGATCCTAGCCTTCTTCATAGGAAATACTATCATCTCCAAAAAGCAGAACATAAAGACGAAGACTCTTCTGTGAATATGCCCCAATGATGTGAGGGCGAATTCATCCGGGTAAGTGCGGTAGGACTTGCTATGGCCGTACCTCTCGTACAGATAGTTGAAAGGAATGTAAGAGTCCTTCAAACAGGTCAAGTCTGGGTTTTTCTTTAGTCCCATCATTTTGAGGAAGCCCCTACCCTTGCGATTTTCTGGCATAAGCAAACCCGGAGTCTCCCAAGGAATACCAGCTAACCCTCCTATTTCCTCGAGCAAAGGTGTCATTTCAAGGTCCCCGAAGCGAAACACAGATCTGTCTCCATCCCAGAATAAAGTTGTAGTCTCTATGATTTTGTTGTCGGGTTGGATTTCCAAAAGAGAAGGCAAATTTCCCAAATATTTGCGGACGAGAGTCTGATCACTGGAGTGAAGGTCTTCCCACCAACTTAGCAACCTTGGGTGAATGTTGGTTACCATGCCGAATATGGGGACTTCGTGCCTCATTTTCTGCAAAACAAAGTGTTAGACCCTTTACCCCGCCGGACTCGACTATTTAAATATCAATAATTGGCATAAGCAGCCATTAGTTCTCCAAATAAATGCACAGACATGGTAATGTCCGTTTGGGTTCCAAGGAAACCCAGTGGACTTTGGACAAGGCTACCTTAAAGAGTCATTATGCGGACAACATAACTGACTCAGCTAGGTTTGACAGTGATGCATGCACAATTGAACAGAGTAAGGTTTCTATGGGGTATTAGACCGGTACCCTTGAGCGGACAACTCAAGAGGGAAAGGCACGGAACCGTCGACTGCACCGCTGATCGACTGGTTTTACCGCAAATACGCCTTTGCCAAATTTAGGGGGTGATAATATCGGAAGGGCGCAACCATCATTATAAGCGTTACTATGGTATTTGTTTGCACGAGTGGAATATGATGTTGAAGATGCAATTACAAGAATGAAATAAGTTGTCACGTATTTGCACATTCATAAAGTAACGATTACAATAATTGCTCATAATTACAACAGTACTGAAGGAAAGCGGTAAAAGCATTTAAAGAAAAGAAAACAAAGAGCCAAGTCAGTTTCGTAGTAGAAAAGAGATAAAGACACTAAATAAAGGCAATAAAGAAATAGTAAAGTCACAAATAACATGAAATGGTAAAAGCCTAAAGAGTATCCCAGCAGAGTCGCCATGCTGTCGACGCCCCCTTTTTTTCTAAGGCGAAAATCGGGCTTACGACATTTGGGAAGGCAACACGTTCCCTTTTGGGAATTGGATTTTGGAATTGAAGAGTCGCCACCTAATGATTAAAGTGCATTAGGACACTAAAAGGGTTTGAGTTTGAAGAACCAGAGTTTGGGTAAGGGCTAGAAATTATCTCGAGGGGAAGGTATTAGGCACCCCTCAAGATCCACTAGTGTGGTTCCCGGCCATGTTATAATTGTGACTTCACTTATTCAAGCAAGCAATTAAAGGGCTCAAATAGAAGAGGTTTGCATATAACATTGCAGATAAGTTGAAACTGTGAGGAAGAGGGCAAAAATTTGTGAACAAATTCTAAAAAAAAAAGCAGATAAGAAAAGAAAAGTAAAGGAAAGGGGGGAGGTCCTAAGTTTATGATTAATATGGATCACGTCAATGCAATATCCAGTAATCACTCCTCAGAAGAGGGGCTACATGGGATATTAACGCATCGGTCATCATCTCCATATCTACCCTTCCCACCCCGTTAAGGTACTGAATACGAGTAAACAAACAAGGTAGCAATCCCTAATTAAGGAACTGGCATCAATCATAATCAAATCAGTATATGGACTCCCCTTTGATTAAGGAATCAAAGTCAAATGGTAATAAGTAGTTATTTAAAAGGAAAAAAATCACAAAGCATGGTATGATCACATAAGGAAACAGAATAGCATAAAGTATGCAATAAATCCTAGGTACATGATACTCTAATTAGGGAAATAGGTCAGGCAAATCAATCAACATATTTGTGCACACATATAGGGCAAAATACCATTTTAATTCTGGAAAATAGTTTTCAAAATAACGAGCGAGGTTGCAAACCTAGGAAATCAGTATTAATCGAGGAAAGTATCCCACAAATTAAGAGAGCAATTTTGAAATCAGTACCAAACCATAAGGAAATATGTAGAATCACAATATAAGGCAAGTATCACAGTCTCAAAGAGGGCTTGCGATAATCAGTATAAAACCACCATGTAAATAATCAGAGAACCTTAAGCGAAGAACACAGAATGGCAGGGGAATGAAACGCTAGCAATAAAATTAAAGCAAAGAGCACGGGACTCAGAGAAGAACTCAGAAGAACACACAATCGAACAAATAATACGAACACAAACATATAAAGCTAGGGTTTCATCAGACTTAAGCAAAATCAGAAAATAAAGTGATTTTAAAAAATGGTTCAGAAACCCTAGTTTCAAAAAGGGAACAAAAACGTTTAAAGCTTGAGCAATCGTAAAGATCGAGTAGAGAGTAGTGCAAAACATAAAGGCGTGAGTTAAAATCGTTAAAAACACAGAGATTCAAGAGGTTTGGGTCGAGATTAGGGTTTCATTAGAAACCAGTGAGAAGTAAGAGAAACCTGGCTGTGAAACTCAAGGATAATGGTGTTTATAGCACCATCGAACCAAAAATCATCGGAGAAAGGACGGAAACAAACTCGTACAAAGATTAAGTGACCGTCTTGTATGGTGGAGACTCATGGGGTCTCAGAGATGGAGGGAACCGGCGAGATAAGGCTTCAAGGCGGCTGGTGGTCGAAAGAGGTGAGGCTGGAGGTGGCCGGAGAGAGGGTGAAGGCCATCGGAGATGAACCAGAAGGTTCTAGAGAGAAGGAGGAGAGGAAGAGACGAAGAGAGAGAGACTGGTCTCGAAAAAATGAGGGGTCAAGGGGGGTAGATTAGGGATTAATTAAGGGGAAAAAATCTGGGCCGTTGATCTTATTTGATCAACGGCTCAGATTAATTCGGGGCTTTGCCAGGTTGGATTAGAGATTGGGCTGGGGCAAATTTAATTGGGTCTTGGGCCAATTGGATCTAATTAAATCTGATAGGGGTGGGGTTAAATTGGGCTAAAATTGAAACAATAAAGGGCTATGTGTTAAATAGCCAATTTCCCCCTTTTATTTTTTTTTATAAAGTAGTTAAAATGATTTTAAAAACAAATTAAAAGCACCGAACTAATTAATAATGTATAAATATTAATCTGAAAATACTGAAAATGATTTTATGATTGTAAAATGTTGTTAATCGTAATATTGGCTATAATTGTAATTTATGCAATTTAACTTAGAAAATACCAAACAAATTTGTAAAAATATGTAAAAATTACCTTAATAGCATCTTGGTGTAAATATGAGAATGGAAATAAATTATTCACCAAAAATGATAATCTGGGAATAATTATTGGATTTTGTACTGCTAAAATAGATAATAAATTAATTTTAAAATCTTAAAAACTTAGGAAAAAATACCAAAACTCTTGGGCATGCTTATATGTGCATACTCATGCTATTTTAAAAATATTTGAGTATTAAAAATACATAGGGAAAAATTGGGTATCAACAGCCCCTCGGGCAAGCTTCTCAGTCACTCGCGACTCAACTCTCGTCAATCAGCACTCGCACTCAGCACTCATGCTCAATAGATATTTAATAATAACCGATGCGGCGTGCAGCCCGATCCATAAATATATAGTCGACTGCGCTCACTGGGGGTGTGCAGACTCCGGAGGGGCTGCTACAGCCCAAGCGCTATATCGCTGCGGCGTTCAGCCCGATCCAACATATTGCTGCAGCGTGCAGCCCGATCCATATACGTACATATATATATATATATATANTCCCTACTATAATTCTTACATGTATGATACTCAATATAGTTGGAATAATCACATTAATAGTTGCATTGATAGTTATCTTCAGTCTCAACTCTGTATAGATACTTCCATTATAAGTGGTAGTGAGAATTACGGTGACAGTTACATTTATAGGGCCATTTGTGGTGGTGAAAGTCGAAATAGTAGTTGTGGTGGTGAAAGTCGAAATAGTAGTGAAAATGAGGGTTCCAGTAGACGAACTCGCACGAAGGGCAGTGATTTAACTATAAGAGAAAGTTCTAATGATCTCGAGGTAACTCAAAAATACAGGCATTTGTGGGTTCAATGCGAAAATTGTTATGGATTAAATTATAAGAAATTTTTGAAATCAAAAATGAATATTTGTGAACAATGTGGATATCATTTGAAAATGAGTAGTTCAGATAGAATTGAACTTTTGATCGATCCGGGTACTTGGGATCCTATGGATGAAGACATGGTCTCTCTGGATCCCATTGAATTTCATTCGGAGGAGGAGCCTTATAAAGATCGTATTGATTCTTATCAAAGAAAGACAGGATTAACCGAGGCTGTTCAAACAGGCATAGGCCAACTAAACGGCATTCCCATAGCAATTGGGGTTATGGATTTTCAGTTTATGGGGGGTAGTATGGGATCCGTAGTCGGAGAGAAAATCACCCGTTTGATTGAACACGCTGCCAATCAAATTTTACCCCTTATTATAGTGTGTGCTTCTGGGGGGGCGCGCATGCAGGAAGGAAGTTTGAGCTTGATGCAAATGGCTAAAATATCGTCTGCTTTATATGATTATCAATTAAATAAAAAGTTATTTTATGTATCAATCCTTACATCTCCGACAACTGGTGGAGTGACAGCTAGTTTTGGTATGTTGGGGGATATCATTATTGCCGAACCCAATGCCTACATTGCATTTGCAGGTAAAAGAGTAATTGAACAAACATTGAATAAAACAGTACCCGAAGGTTCACAAGCAGCTGAATACTTATTCCAGAAGGGTTTATTCGACCTAATTGTACCACGTAATCTTTTAAAAAGCGTTCTGAGTGAGTTATTTAAGCTCCACGCCTTTTTTCCTTTGAATCAAAAGTCAAGCAAAATCAAGTAGAGCACTAAGTTCAATTATTTTATTTGTGTTTGTAGCAAAAAAGTAGTTAGTTTGTCGGAATCAAAGTAAATAAGATAATAATGGCGCTTTCTTTGGTGATAGAAGATCTAATTGTGGAAAGAATCAAAACTAAAGTTGAGGATAACTCTTTTTTTTACCTATATTCCTGATTACGAATCAAGAAGCCTTTATCAACAAGAGTGAGTTCTTCCTTTCGTGAAATTAGGAAAATAAAACGAATTTCTTCTTCTTGTCTTAGGTATATAATTTGAAATTCAAATATAGATAATAGAGTTTTGTATCTTTCTCTATCTCCCGAAAAACCATTTTAGCTAAAAATTCATGTTGGGTCGGATTCGAACGAATCTTTCGATAATCTGTAAGAAACTCTTTATCTATTTTTAGAAAATTAGAAGACAAGAACAAAAGACAAAGAAATGAAGAAAAATAATAAAGTTTATTATGATACATATCTTTCTCATGTAGGAGATGAATAAGTCCATTTATTTAGTTCTACAGTTCTACATTCTTTGCACTTATTATACCTACTCAGTTAGATTTAGATATATAGATACTTAGATCTATACTAAGAATTTCAAATTCTTCAAATTCTATTAATAATAAATATTATCTAATTTCTAATTAGTAATTAGAATTCAAATTCTTAATTTAATTATAATTATTACAAGATATCTTTATTTATATAATAACATAATAACAGATACAAATAGTAAATCGAGGTACCCTTCTATGACAAATTTGAACCTTCCATCTATTTTTGTGCCGTTAGTAGGCCTAGTCTTTCCGGCAATTGCAATGGCTTCTTTATTTCTTCATGTTCAAAAAAATAAGATTGTTTAGATCCGCTGGGACCCAATCTCATCCATTTTTTTTTTGAAAACGTGGACTTGTATCATAACACAGATATCTATTTATTGGAATATAGTATAACATGTGATTTCCACCGAACATAAAGGAAAAAACTCTTATGCCTGCAGAAATATGATATATGGATATATCAATTCTAGCAATTTTCAAATAGATCAGGATTGCTGGATGCCTGAAATGTAGTCGGTGAATCTCTATGTATATCGATATGTATAGTGGGATCGTATTAAATAAAGAGTATGTTATTATTTTAGATTTAACCAATTTGATGAATTACTCCTAAAGGTTGACATCAAACTAGTGCTAGTTCACCTCAAACTAGTGCTAGTTGATGAGAGTTACTTCGGAAACAAAAAAGTAAAGTCAAATTTCTCTGGGGTATTATCTCAATTCCAATAAAATGCAATCGGGTAAAGTATGACTTGGCGATCAGAACATATATGGATAGAACTTATAACGGGGTCTCGAAAAATAAGTAATTTCTGCTGGGCCTTTATCCTTTTTTTAGGTTCATTAGGCTTCTTATTAGTTGGAACTTCCAGTTATCTTGGTAGAAATTTGATATCTTTTTTTCCGCCTCAGCAAATCATTTTTTTTCCACAAGGAATCGTGATGTCTTTCTACGGAATTGCGGGTCTCTTTATTAGCTCTTATTTGTGGTGCACAATTTCCTGGAATGTAGGTAGTGGTTATGATCGATTCGATAGAAAGGAAGGAATAGTCTGTATTTTTCGTTGGGGATTTCCGGGAAAAAATCGTCGCATATTCCTCCGATTCCTTATAAAAGATATTCAGTCCGTTAGAATAGAAGTTAAAGAGGGTATTTATGCTCGTCGTGTTCTTTATATGGACATCCGAGGCCAGGGGTCCATTCCCTTGACTCGTACTGATGAGAATTTGACTCCACGAGAAATTGAACAAAAGGCTGCTGAATTAGCCTATTTCTTGCGTGTACCAATTGAAGAATTTTGAGAAATTGAGATATCAGTATCAGGAAACAATATTCTGAATTTCTTCATTCGAAGTGAATTTCATTCGACCATTTGGCCCGGTACATCATTTTCCTATTGAGGCCCCATTTGGCATTTTTTGGCTTTCCCGAGTGAATGATCTTCCGGGAGGATGCCCTCCAGTGTTCGATGTTGATTGCAAAAGAAACATTGAACACTCGCTGGATCTTCCTTAGGCAGCATATAGATGTTGCCTCGTTAAAAACCTTGACGGTAACCCTTATCGGGATGAAACCCGGCCGAAGGAAAAGAGTACAACGCATGCTTTCGAAACCTAAGGCCTTCGAGCTGGGAAGAGCTTCGGTTGTTTCGATCGAGTGCCTGCAAAAGGGTAAGTATGAAATATAAAATGAAAAGGGAGATGATTATACCTTAGCGTGGGATGCGCCGGCGATGTTCCGAGGTCTGATATATCCCTGTCGCTTGTAATGAGGACGCGGTACGGCCCTCTACTATGTTTAATCGGGTTTAGCCGATGATGTAGTTTGCTTTCCCTTTGGTTCTTTCGAGAGTGGAGATATTGGTGTTGGTACCACGTCGTGCACCGCGAACATTTCTCTTACCGCATGCTGATCGGTGCTTGCACCACTATAGAGTGCCGAGAGCGCTCGATGCAGCTTTTACCTGAATAGGTCGGGATCGAATCCACAGGGAGCTAGAAGTTGGAGTTGGTTTCCTATCCAAACTAGCAATGTGCAGTACTCTTAATTACACTTCCAATCATATTTGGTGTTTTGATTACTTCAAATATTATGCTAACAAGATGCTAAATTAAGCTAAGAGTGAAATACTTGATAGGTTATCTAATTAGTTAAAGAGGCACTAGGGAAGTGACCCGCTCCTAGGTGGATATTTGACGAATTCTCAAGTCTAAGGCAAGGATGTTATGATGGGGATTACGATATAACCAATGCACGAAAGTTCTCACTCTATACCTCTCGGTAGTTTGAGTGATTTTGCCCGAATTGACTTTCTCAATACCAATTGGGTATTACAATTGAACAAGCAATTGAGGTTCAAGTCGGGTATTACTATCTCTAGGTTTAACCCTTTAATTGGGGCTATCAATCTCTTGAATACGCCCCAATTCCTTGTTGGACCAATTTTCCTAGACTCAAGTTCTCTTTCTCAAGAAGAACCCAAGTCATAAAAGCAAATTAGTGTTTGCAACCACTAATTCAACATGGAAAACATAAATTGGTCCAAATATCAAATACCCATACATATTCAAGCCTTAAAACTCAAGACCCATCAAATACCCACACTAGGGTTGAGCCCCAACCCTAGCTAATGGGTCTAGCTACTCATAATTAAGGAAGTAAATAAGAAATTAGATGAAGAAATAACCAAAATAATTAATTACAAACTAAGATAATAAAGATTCAGTGTAATAGCAGCCCAAAATTACTCAAAAAGGACTGAAAGAGTCGTTCACGTGCTCAGCCCCAACTCAGATTACAAAAGATAACCTAAAAATGTGAAAAGAAAGTATTTATACTAGGCCAAATTTTCTGGACAAAAATACCCCTGACGAGGTAGTGCAGTCCGCACAAAATGCATCGCGGACCGCACTGAGGCTTTTTGGCTTGGCTCTGCAGTCTCTGAAGTTGGCCACCGCGGACCGCATAAAATGCACTTCAACGCGATCCGCACAAAAACGACCGCGGACCGCATTAGCAATAAATCTCCCAAGTCCCAACTCTCTGAACTTCATCTTTGCAGACCGCACAATATCGATTGCGGCTGCGGTGAGACCATTGCGGTCTGCACAAATTGCTTTGTGGCCGCATTGCTTCAGTTTCTGGAATAAATACCTCTCTGAATCTCCTCACTGCGGCCGCACCCTATTTTGTGTGGTCCGTAGTGGGTCTTGCTTCAACTGTGCTTGAACTTGTCCTTGTACTTGTGCATGTTTCACTCCTTTTGAGCTGGTTTTGACTAGTTGTCACCTTTTTTATCAAACCCTGCAAACAAGTACAACATGTAAGCCTTGGGACTATTTTGTATACATTTTTACTCAAAACTCAAGTGAAAAGGAGTGTAAAATGAACTAGAATTCCTAGTTATCAACTCCCCCAACCTTAAGCTTTTGCTTGTCCTCAAGCAAATAAAATAAGACCCACCTCCTAAAGAGTAAATCCAAGAAAATTCAGCTGACCTAAAGTGACCTCATCTAGCATCAATTGGGACTAAAAATTGCCCTCAACTCAAATGGATCATTAACAACATTCACTCTTTTAAACACCATGGTTTTAGTGCGACACAAGAGCATCAAGAATTGACTCGACTCATCAAAGAAACTCTTTTTACTACTTTGGTCATTGTGGAACCCAAACTCATACATCCTCAACTCTCCCTAAGCAAACCTCACTTTTAGATTATAGCACTCAGAACGAGGATAGTGGAAACACACTCATCTCTCTCAAAGAAAGGTCACAAGTCCGGCTCTAAGTACCATAAGCTTGCCCCTTATGTGAGTCACCACTAATGTAAGCTTCATTCAACTTAAGATCATATAGGGCTTTTGTGGAGTCATAGTGAAGGCTTTTGGTTCAGGGTAGGACATATTTGGTCTAAGTAGGTTCCATCTTCCCTTAAACACTTCATTTGCTTTATTTTGGCACACATTCTCTTGACTTCCTTTTGAGTCATTTACTTCTTTCTTCGGGGTTAGAGAGACACACTGTCACTCTTTCTTGTTCATTTCAAATCTTTTTCTCCTTTTTAGGCTTTCCACGCCTTTCATCATTTTACTTTTATTCAATCCCTTCATTTTTTTCTATATTGCTCATTCTTTTTGACTTTTTTTAATTATTTTCTTTCTTTTTCATTGCCTTTCCTTTTCTTCATTTGTACCTTTTTACCACTTTGTTGCATTCCTCGTCTCTCCCCCCAAACTTACGCTTTTGCCATGTGCTAAGGAAAGATTGGGTTCCAAAAGAGGGTCATTTCAAAACGGGTAAAGGCTTGTATTATGGTTGTTGAAGGAAAAGGGCTATGGCTCAAAGGGTTGACTAGGGACATTATCATTGATAGGCTATGGATGCTTTCAAGATATCATTTGGATCAAGGAGAGCCTATAATCACTTTTCAAGTTAAACTACACTTGGGATTTCGCCTAGACAAACATTCAGGGCAAGTTCTAGACTAATGGCACGGGACTTGGGCTTGCAATTCAAATTCTCACCACACAAGCTATGGGATTGCTAAAGAGACAGAGTCGAGGGCCCACAACGACCTTAGCTAAGATTTGAGCAACACAACGATCCCGAAAAACCACTTGATCATTGTCGGCCAACACAAGAGTCTCAAGGTCACAACTTTCACCATCCTATACACAACAATTTGTTTTTGACCATAGGATCAAAGGCAAATGTGCTAGGCCCAAGTGAAGCTTTGCTTGAGGCACCACTACTCACTAGCTATTATTTACACAAAAAGAAAAAGAAAACAGACTCAAACCCTTAAGAAGGTTGTCATGTCATCCATCATCGGGAAGAGCCACCCGGTTCACACAAATCCCACTGTTGGAAAGAACCGTGGCGTTAAGAAAACCAAAGGCTTATTGCACATAAAAACTAAAAATAAGAAGCTATCAAAATGAAATAAAAAGCTAGTAAAGAAAAAAAATGCGGAAAGTAAAATGAATATGTACAAGAGGGGATTTAGTCGAATATACATAAGGGAGAATGCATATATACATCAGAAAGTAACTTTATATACAGACCAAAGTTGTAAAAGTACGGAAAGTGAACTAAAATGAATATGTACATACCAAAAGTGAAAATCAAAGCATCAAAAGAAAGTAGTGTCATATATACAGTTATCCAAATAGGGCTACCCCCTCAAATGAAAGCCAGCATTGTCCTCAATGCTAACTAACCAAAATAAGCACAAGTAAAGATAGAGAGTAAAGAGAAAACTCCTTATTGGCCCTCCGTCTGCACAGGATCCTGAATCTGGGTCCCTGGGTCCTCGGTCTGCTCGGGAACCTGTGACTGGCTCACTGAAATCTGTGTCTCCATTAGGACCTGGGCCTGTATTGAGTCTTGGGCCTGTACTAGAATTTGGGGCTGGCTAGAGGAACCCCCCTACGGGTCCTCCAACTCTATAACAGCATCATCAGCACGGGGAATCACCCTCCTCCTCTTTGTTGGCCTCACTGTCTCCTGCTTTGGCTCAGGCTAGGCTGCTGGAATTGGGTCATGCAATAAGATGTCCAAAGGCAAGTGATCAGCCTTAATCTTCTCCACGTCCGCCCTCAACTCTTTCACCGACTCCTTGGATGCCCGAGTCTTCCTCAATTTCTTTGTTTCTTTAGTGAGCTCCTTCAATGCTTTTCCATGAGAATCCACAGCCTCCAATATTAATTTCTGGTTGTCCAGGAGCTTCTTCTGCTTGTCCAGAAGCTCCTTGAGCGTGTCCTCTACTGACCGTGAGACATGTGGATGAGGTGGAACAGACTGGGCTTCTACAGAGGTAGTCAGCACGGACAGCTTAGAAGTGGCTGCCTGCATCCAGTTGTTAATATTGGCAAGGGTCTGGTTCAAGGGGTGGGCAGTCAACAGGTAGACTGAAGATGAAGGGATATCTGGGACAGAAGAAGTGGATGGTCTTGGGGCCATGTCTGGTGTGGCTGAAGGAGGCTGAGTATGAGTCACTACTACTACCGGCTCTTCAGACTGGCCAGTAGAAGTAGGAGCTTTGCCCTTAGGGTCCTTGGGGTTGTCAGGACCCTTGGTGCTGTACCAGGAGAAAGGTGCCTTGGCCTTCACTTTCACATCAAATCTTCGCTTTTCCATATCAAGATCCTCAAAATACATGGTCAGGAAAATCGGGAAAGGGTAGGATCTATCACCTTCGTTCACCACCCGTGTAATCACCCTGGACATCACATTCCCGATGTTGAGTGGGAACCCCGCCATGATCGATGCCACCAATATAGCCTGGGAGATAGGAAGAGAGCTGTCGTGAGTTGTGGGGTCTAGCCTGCTACAAACAAATGTTTCCCACCCTTTTGCTTCAAAGTTAAGGGTTCTCCTCAGAATTTTTACCCCCGCTGTCAACCATGCTGGGGTGGTACCTGGGATTGCCAAGTACTCAGCTAACCACGGACGGGCATCTTCCCCTAATGCTACCTTCTCTAAGTACAGTGTCTCATCCTCCTCCATGAAGCCCAGGTAGTCATTGATCGTTTTTCCATTAAACTTTACTTTCAAGTTCTGCACCTTAATCACTGTAGTGCCCTTTTTTATGTGGGCAACATTGGTGTAGAACTCCTTGACCAGGTGCTCATTTTCATCCTCACAATTGCTCGTGAAGTAGTCCCAGCCCACATCACAATTGCTCATTTGCATGTCTGGTGTGGCTGAAGGAGGCTGAGTAGGAGTCACTACTACTACCGGCTCTTTAGACTGGCCAGTAGAAGTAGGAGCATTGCCCTTAGGGTCCTTGGGGTTGTCAGGACCCTTGGTGCTGTACCAGGAGAAAGGTGCCTTGGCCTTCACTTTCACATCAAATCTTAGCTTTTCCACATCAGATCCTCAAAATACATGGTCAGGAAAATCGGGAAAGGGTAGGATCTATCACCTTCGTTCACCACCCGTGTAATCACCCTAGACATCACATTCCCGATGTTGAGTGGGAACCCCGCCATGATCGATGCCACCAATATAGCCCGGGAGATAGGAAGAGAGCCGTCGTGAGTTGTGGGGTCTAGCCTGCTACAAACAAATGTTTCCACCCTTTTGCTTCAAAGTTAAGGGTTCTCCTCAGAATTTTTACCCCCGCTGTCAACCATGCTGGGGTGGTACCTGGGATTTCCAAGTACTCAGCTAACCACGGACGGGCATCCTCCCCTAATGCTACCTTCTCTAAGTACAGCGTCTCATCCTCCTCCATGAAGTCCAGGTAGTCATTGATCATTTTTCCATTAAACTTTACTTTCAAGTTCCGCACCTTGGTCACTGTAGTGCCCTTTTTTATGTGGTCAACATTGGTGTAGAACTCCTTGACAAGGTGCTCATTTGCATCCTCACAATTGCTCGTGAAGTAGTCCCAGCCCACTCTCTCTCTGAACTGTCTTCTCACATTGGGGTTGTGAGGCAAGAGGTCTCTATCAATGAAACTCCGTTCAAGAATCAACTTCCTCTCAGGCCACCATTCTTTAAACTTTTGGTAGGACACTTCACTTACGAATCTATCTTGCCATGCTTCCGGGTTCCTGGTTCTCTCTACTCCTCCCTCTTGGGGCTTACCCCCTCCTTCTACTCCTTCTTCTTCTTCGGGACCCTCACCGGATAGTAAAGCTGTAGGTGAGGTAGAATAGGCCTTCTCACTACCCGCAGCTGAGCCCTCAGACGACTCAGAAGATATGTGCACTGATGCTTGGGCAGTAAGGGATCCCTGAGGAGTAGGGTCATTTGTCAGTCTTAACCTCTCCGGGAAGTCATCCATATACTCCGGGACTGAGTCAGAATCAGATGCCTCCCGGGAGGGCTCATACTCACTTCCCGATGAATGGGAAGCAGCTCTATCAGTAGCCCTTATAGCCTTTCTTGTCGCCTTTATTGCTTGCCGAACTTAGGGGATCAACCTTATCTTTCCACGTCCCCTCCCTCGGGAGGACTCAACTTTCCCTTTTTTTTTATCGCTTCCGCCTTATGATTTCACCATTATCCGCAAAGAGAATACATTCTATTATTATTAGTATCCCAGTAACAGATGAAACAATGCAGAATAAAATTGCAGACAGTCAGAATTTGCAGACTGCGGACCGCACAAAATGAAGTGCGGCCGCAAAGATGTCACCGCGGACCGCACAAAATGCACCGCGGTCCGCACTGAGGTGGGGGTCAGACTACCCACTCTCTGATTCTAGGCACCGCGGACCGCAAAAAATGTAGTGCGGTCGCGGTGAGGCACCGCGGACCGCACAAAATCCATTGCGGCCGCGGTCATCAACTTCCCACTTTCTGAAGTTATACCATTGCGGTCCGCACAAAATGGTATTGCGGACCGCACAGCAGNAATTAACCATGAAATTGGCCCAAATAACAAACACCCATAGTCAAATTAGCCCTAAAATACAAGACCCATCAAATACCCACACTAGGGTTGAGCCCCAACCCTAGCTAATGGGTCTAGCTACTCATAATTAAGGAAGTAAATAAGAAATTAGATGAAGAAATAACCAAAATAATTAATTACAAACTAAGATAATAAAGATTCAGTGTAATAGCAGCCCAAAATTACTCAAAAAGGACTGAAAGAGTCGTTCACGTGCTCAGCCCCAACTCAGATTACAAAAGACAACCTAAAAATGTGAAAAGAAAGTATTTATACTAGGCCGAATTTTTTGGACAAAATACCCCTGACGAGGTAGTGCGCTCCGCACAAAATACATCGCGGACCCGCACTGAGGCTTTTTTGCTTAGCTCATCAGTCTCTGAAGTTGGCCACTGCGGACCGCATAAAATGCACCGTGGCCGTGGTGGCTTCAATGCGGTCCGCACAAAAACGACCGCGGACCGCATTAGCAATAAATCTCCCAAGTCCCAACTCTCTGAACTTCATCTTTGCGGACCGCACAATATCGATTGCGGCTGCGGTGAGACCATTGCGGTCCGCACAAATTGCTTTGTGGCCGCAGTGCTTCAGTTTCTGGAATAAACACCTCTCTGAATCTCCTCGCTGCGGCCGCACCCTATTTTGTGCGGTCCGCAGTGGGTCTTGTTTCAACTGTGCTTGAACTTGTCCTTGTACTTGTGCATGTTTCACTCCTTTTGAGCTGGTTTTGACTAGTTGTCACCTTTTTTATCAAACCCTGCAAACAAGTACGACATGTAAGCCTTTGGGACTATTTTGTATACATTTTTACTCAAAACTCAAGTGAAAAGGAGTGTAAAATGAACTAGAATCCTTAGTATCATGTGATGTTCCCCATAGACGGTTTTAATCCTGTCCTTTGTTGGGAATTTTATCATTTGGTGGAGGGTGGATGGTACTGCTCTCATGCAGTGTATCCACGGTCATCCGAACAAAGCGTTGTACCTCATGTCCCCTTCGATGACATGAAATTTGACATTTTGGGTTGTGCTAGCCACGCTGACTGGGAGAGTGATTTCTCCTTTCGTTGTTTTGCTTGCCATGTTGAATCCGTTGAGGACTCAAGTGGCGGGCATGATTTGGTTTAGCAGTCCGAGCTGCTCTATTACCCTCGACCTGATGATGTTAGCCGAGCTACCTGGATCCACGAGTACAGGTTTTATTTGAAATGTATTCACGAGGAAAGAGATTACCAGTGCGTCATAATGAGGTTGAGACAAGTTCTAGGAGTCCTCTTCGCTGAATGTGAGGGCATCTTCGGGTACGTATCCCCGGGTTCGCTTTTCTCTGGTGATGGATATTTTTGTCCTTCTCATCACAGGCTCCTGGGGAGCGTCAACGCCTCCTAAGATCATGTGGATAATATGGTGGGGCTCGTTTGTTTCGTTCTTCTTGGCCGCCTCTCTTTCCCGGAACTAATTTTTGGCCCGGTCGCTTAATAGTTCTCTGAGGTGACCTTTATTGAGTAGCCTGGATACTTCCTCTCGGAGCTGGTGGCAATCTTCGGTCCTGTGGACATGTGTGTTGTGTAATTCGCACACTAGGTTATGGTTCCTTTGCGAAGGATCCGATTGCATAGGCCTGGGCCACTTGACGTCTTTGATTTTGCTGATGGTGAAGATAATGTCCGACATATCGACGTTAAAGTTATATTCTGACAAGCGAGGTGCCTCTGCTGGTCCTGCGTTCCTATCGAATCCGGCTCGGTTGATGAGTCCCCGAGGATTCTGTCCTCGGTCTATCCTTCGGTCGTTTTGAAGTGGGTTGCGCCTTGGGGAGTTCCTTCGGTCTTCGATGTATGACTGATATCTTTCTTTATTTAGCTTTAGCTCTTTTGCCAGGAGCCTGCTTGGGTATACCGAGCCCGAGGGGGGGCCCAGCTGATCGTCCTCGACCCTGATTTTTGACTGGTATCAGTTATGAACGTCCGACCAAGTCATGGTGGGGTATTCGACCAGGTTCTCTTTCAGCTGCTTTGAAGCTACCGAGCTTCGCTCATTCAGACCTTGAGTAAAGGCCTGTACCGCCCAGTCGTCGGAGACCGGTGGTAGTTCCATTCTTTCCATTTGAAAGCGAGACACGAATTCCCGTAGCATTTCGTTCTCCCTCTGCTTGATTTTGAAGATGTCGGATTTCCTGGTGGCCACCTTGATGGCCCTGGAGTGCGCCTTTATGAAGGAATCCGCCAACATAGCAAACGAGTCTATAGAGTTTGGGGCCAGGTTATGATACCACATCATCGCCTCTTTAGAAAGTGTTTCTCCAAATTTTTTCAGTAGGACGGACTCGATCTCGTCGTCCTTCATGTTGTTGCCTTTTACTGCACAGGTGTACGCGGTAACATGTTCATTTGGGTCTGAGGTATCGTTGTATTTCGGAAGCTCTGGCATTCTGAACTTCTTCGGTATGGGTTTCGGGGCCGCTTCCTGTGGGAACGACTTCTGCACGAATTTCTTGGAGTCCACACCCTTCAAAATCGGGGGCGCTCCTGGAATTTGGTCGACCCTGGAGTTGTAAGGCTCGACCTTCTTATCTTTGGCCTCTATCATTTTTTCGGCCGATTCTATCCTTTTGCTGAGGTCCTCGAGCATCTTTACGATGGCGGGATCGGCTATTGACCCATTATTGCTTGACATATCCGGTACCTGTTCGGCCGGGGTTGCTGTCCCCGGTGCTACCGTGCTAGGAGTTTTCTGGTGACTTTGCAGCTGAGCAATAGCCAGCTATTGTTCCTGCAACATTTCAAAAATAACATGAAGGCTAACTTCCCGTTCTTCCCGAGCTGGGGTTTTTTGGGCTCCCTGTTGGTCGCCTTGGTGTATGCTCCTGTTAGTGTGGGAGCTTATTTCGACGTATCGAGCGTCGCATGAGACCTCGTCCGCCGGAATCGATCCTGGCGCGTTCTCAAGATTTTATGGCGGCTCACCAACACCTGGAACAGCCACACCATTTTTTCCGTGGTTCTCGATATTGTAGCGTGAAAGATAACTTGCGTTGTGTAATGAAACCAGTAAGAAAATAATCACCATTATTTTTAGCCCCACGGTGGACACCAAACTGTTTACCGTGAAAATGGTAATAACAATTAAGTTTGTTGATGGGACTCTAAAAATACGTGATCTATTTTTATGCTAGTTGTTTAAGCAGATGATACTATGTGTATGAAGTTTAGAGATGAAACGCGAGCTAAAATAGAGTTATAATCAAACCGGTGAGCTAGCCAATCGGGGCCTCGGGCTGACTGGTACGGGATTCCGAGGTCGATTCCAGGGCTTTTTATGGCCAATGATAAGCAATAAATGAAGGACGAGTATGAATGTAATAAAAGAAAGCAATAGTATCAAGAGAATATGTTAGAGAGAAAGAGAATGTTCTTCTATATTTCGTGTGGAGTAATTGGAGCAACATGCCTTACAAAAATGGTAAGGATCCCCTTTATATAGAAGGAGAACCCCCAACATAGTACAAAATGCATTAATTGCAAAGATATGTAGATGGGACAAGTAGACATGACATCTTGATTCGGGTTTAGAGTAGACCGGCTAGGCATTGTCAGTCCTAGCCGTGCGCCTTGGGAACTTCCCTTTCTCTACTACGGTCGCGGTCACCACTGTCCCTAGGTTGGGTGTCGACGAACCCCAAGGGAGGAGACTCGGCCATAGCTTTGTAGCCTCGAGGCTTCGAGATGATCTTCTGAAATGCCTTAAATGACGAGAAATTAGACCCTCTGATTTTGCCGCATACAAGACTCCCATAAAATAGTCTGAAATGCATACAAGTTGATCGAACACTATCTTTATTAGCAAAACAAAACAAAAGAGAGAGAGCGAGAGAGAGAGAGAGAGAGAGAGAGAGAGAAAAGAAGAGGCAACTTCCTATTAACACTAACTGTTACGTTAAGACCACTTATTTTGAGTAAATACGAATAAATATGGGAAGTTTATTTTAGCTTATGTTCTTTTCTTTTTGGGTGAGCCATCCCTTCGGGATGGCCCAGTTGGTTTGGAGAGCGGTCATTCATATAGATGACCTAGGATCAATCCCCCCTTAATGCCTTCTGGGTTGAGTATGTCGCACAGGGCTTACCTAATGCGATTTACATTTTCTATGTGGTTTGCAGGCTATTTACACAGTGAGGTGTTTATCAAGTGCGCACAGAGTGCTCACCCGAAGGGCAGAAGCTGTGGCAAAGGCTGTAGCTAGGGGTGTCAATGGATATTTAAAAACCGACTAAGCCGACCGAATCGTACCGCACCGTATCGATATTTAGATTTCTTTTAAAGAAATCGTAGGGTTTTTATATAAATCTATTACCGTACCGATAATTAGGGTAGTTTTTTTATTTTACAAAATAAATCGAAAAATACCGAACCGTACTGAATAAATTTTACATGTGAAAATATATTTATAGAGTAAGTTTAAACCTAATAAAGCATTAAATATTTTATTGGGTCTTGAAATTATGAAAACTGTTACAAGCCAACAACTAATTAAACTCAAAATACTAATTCCTAAAATCTATTATGCTACTTATACTTAAACTAAGTTATTTCAAGTATCTTTGTTAGCAAGACACGAAGTATTCTAGCGATTATGAGTAGCAAACTGCAATGTATTGAATATGTTTCCTTTCATATAATTAGATTTATCTTTTTGAATATTTAATATAGACTTTATTCTTGAGTCCCAGCTTGGTTAATATCTCTCCACTCGTGTGATTTATATTTTCTTTGCTTTTACTTGGTTTCTTTTATATTGCTGTCGAATAGTTGATGGATACTCTAGTCATCTTTCATGTTTTTTTTTAATTCATCACCCTTTAAACAGTAAAAATATCTAAAGAGTTTTGCTAAGTCCTATAATAGAACGTATGTTATTGCATTCTACTTCTACTGGTGAATGTTACATGACATTTAAAAAAATACCGAAAATTAACCGAATCGTACCGATACCAAAGTAAAACCGACATGATTGGGTCGGTTTCAAAAAGTCTAGTTTTAGTTATACATAATAGAATAACGAAAAATTGGTATGGTACAAATTTTATTAAATAACCAGTCGAACCGAACCATTGACACCCCTAGTTGTAGCAGCTGCGGGTCTCATCATCTTTTTTTTCCAATCCATCAACCTACCGAATAATGTTCTCAATGTATCTCTTGGAAGTTCATCTAATTACACATTTCTTGGCTAAAATATGTTGCTGAAAAAATCAGCGTATATAAGGAAAAAGAAGGAGGTATACTTTTAAAAATACAAGAGAAACATTCACATATTATATAATTATTAATATTCGGTTGACCAACTAATTAAACCCATATCATAATACGTACAACCTAACTATTTCCTTTACCAATTTCAAAAATTAGGACAACCGTATTTTGCCTCGTGCAACCAAATGCAAAACCAATAGTAGAAGCACAGAAACCACCAAGAATAGACCAGCATACCACTATTAGGATCGTGGTAACATAAAAGCTTGAGTAGCTATATAATTATATGCTTACTTAGTTAATCTGTATATCAAATTTAGAGAAGCATCTACGTTAATTTATTTATTTATTTTGGTCAAAGTGCTTTCAATTTGGGTTCTTTCAAGTAAAATTTTTTAGTATGATCGATCGATGTGAACATCCTGAATCGAGTTGAAATTTAGGAACAAGTAGATTAGGGTTTTGTGGAATATTCGAGAAGAAGAAGAAGAAGAGAGACAATGTTTTGTGGCTGAAAAGCTAATTAGGCATTGAGTCCTTTTCTATTTATATGTGGTCCGTTTACATACAAGTCTCATTTACAGAAGAAGCCAAAACTAATCAAACTACAATTTTGGCTATGTACAAAATAAAATAATGGCCAGTGGCCGGCCCAAATACTAAGTGTTTCTTATTGGGACTGAGGCCAAATAGTCAGATAGCCCAACCCCCCCTCCCCCCCTTCAAGTTGGAGGGGAGAACACCTTCAACTTGGACAAGAATGACTGATGGAGCACACCAGCAAGAGGCTTGGTGAAGATGTCTGCAAGTTGGTTAGAGGTGGAAACATGAAACAACTGAATTAAGCCATCCGCTAACTTCTTTCTAACAAAATGGCAATCTACCTCGATGTGCTTGGTTCGCTCATGAAACACCGGATTTCTAGCAATGTGAATTGCAGTCTGGTTGTCACAGAAAAACAGAAACAGGATAAGAAACAGGAATAGAAAGGTCAGGAAGCAGCCTTGTGAGCCAAGTAAGTTCAGCCACCACTTTGCTGAGTGCCCTGTATTCAGCCTCAGCTGAGGAGAGGGAAACAACATGTTGTTTCTTAGATTTTCATGCTACCAAGCAATCACCCAGAAAAACGCGAAACCGAAAGACAGACTTGCGAGTATCAGGGCAAGCTGCCCAATCACTATCAGAATAAGTTGTGAGAGTACAATCAGGAGAGTTAGAATAGAATAGCCTAACATCAATGGTACCCTTCAAGTACCTCAACATGTGACAAGCAGCAGTCATATGAGGCAATCTGGGAGCTTATAAAAACTAACTTAAATGCTGTACACCAAAACATAAATCAGGCCTAGTATGACTCAAGAAAAGAAGCTTGCCAATTAGACTCATGTACCTTTCAGGATGGGCAAACAACTCACCAGAATCAGCCTTCAACTTGGAATTCAAATCCAAAGGAGAAACAACAGAAGATACCTCCAAACAGTTATACTTTTTAAGTAAATCCAAAACAAATTTTCTGTGATTTAAGAATACACCATAAGGTGAAGCACTAACCTCAATCCCCAAGAAATAGTGTAAGAGACCCACATCTTTTATTTTAAACTCATTATCCAAAAACGTCTTAAGAGCAGAAATTTCAACAAGATTGTTCCCTATCAAGATTATATCATCTACATATACAGCAAGAATGATAATATCACCAGAAGACCCTTTGACAAATAGAGAGTAATCATTTAAGGAATGAGTGTACCCTTGTTGAACATAAAGCTTGGGACAACTTTGCATCTGGAATCTTGCCTAAGCCATAGAGGGATTTCTTTAGCTTGCAAACTAAGGGGGCAGATGAGGATGAAGAGGAAATGGAAAGACCTTGAGGAAGCTTCATGTAAATCTTCTCATGTAGATCACCATGAAGGAAAGCATTACTCACATCAAGCTGAAACAGAGACCAACCATGCTTGACAGCAACAACTATAAGACATTTAACAGTGGACAATTTACAACATGTGAAAAAGTTTCAGTAAAATCCACTCCTTCCACCTGTGTATCACCCCTAATCACAAGCCTTGCTTTATATCTCTCTACACTACCATCAGCTCTATAATTGATTTTATATACCCATTTACACCCAATAGGTTTCTTCCCAGCAGGTAGTTCAACAATATCCCAAGTATTATTGGCATCTAGTGCCTCAAACTCCATTCTCATTGCATCCCGCCATGCTGGAATAGGTGTTGCCTGAGTATAGGTGTAAGGTTCAGATTCTGTAGGCTGAGTAGAAGAACAAGAAAATGAGGTAGGGAGCTGACACTTATAGTCTTGTAGATAGGATGGAAGATGGTGTGGTCTGTCAGATCTCCTTAAATGAGGAGCAGGAGGTTCAAGAACAGGAGGAATTGTGTCAAGATTGAAAATAGGTGAAGCAGGATTGGGAGAAGGAGGAGAAGTATGAGTTGACAAAGAAGTAGAAGGTGCAGTTGGAGAAATAGAGTTAGGATTAATATCATTATCAGAAGATAATGCAGGAGGATAGGATAAGAAGGGACTGGTAGGAGGAACTTCATCAGTATGTATAACAGGAGTAGGTACAAGAACAATAGTGTCATTAAAAGGGTCCAAAGCAGTACTGGGAGGAAGAATAGGAAGCTGTATGGCAGGAGGTGAAGAAGTGGAAGATGTATCAAAGGGAAACACAAGCTCATGAAAGACAACATCTCAAGAAATGAAAAATTTGTGAGTATCTAAACAATATAGCTTGTATCCTTTTTTGGCAAAAGGATATCCTAGAAATATACATTTCATGGCCCTTGGTTGGAGTTTATCCCTTTGTGGAATTGGGACAGTTGCATAGCACAAACAACCAAAATATCTTAGATGAGAATAAGATGGGACTTTTCCATGTAATATTTCAAAAGGTGATTTGTTGTTGAGTAATTTAGAAGGAAGCCTGTTGATGATGTAAGTGGCTGTTAATAGGCAATCACCCCAGAATTTGAGTGGTAGCTTAGACTGGAAGAGAAGAGCTCTAGATGATTCAAGTAATGTCCTATGTTTTCTTTCCACCACACCATTTTGTTGTGGTGTGTGAGGGCAACTAGTTTGATGAATGATGCCATTATCAGAGAAGAATGAAATGGCTATGTGACTGGACCCAAGTTCTAATGCATTTTCACTTCTAATAGATTGAACACTCATATTGAATTGAGTATTGGCCATGAGAACAAAAGCTTTTAGAAGAGAAAATACATTGCTTTTAGACCCCATTAGGTGAGTCCAAGTAGATCTACTAAAATCATCCACAATTGTTAGAAAATATCTACAACCATAGTAAGTACGGAGTGTGATAGGGCCCTTAAGTATCAAAATGAATGAGTTGAAAAGGTTTATTGGTTTGAATACTACTATCAGGGAAGGGCAATCTAGTTTGTCTAGCCATGGGACATACATTACAAGGAAAACATTGTTTAGGAGAAACATAAATAGTTTTCATTCTCACAAAAGGAACATGTGCAAGTCTTTGGTGCCAAACAATATCCATGTCACTTTAAGCAGCTTTATTACAAGTGAAAATGGAAGTATTTACAGATGTTAGATTGTGAACAGAAAGATCAGAAACTAAGCTGCAAGAATTGAAGTTTTTAGTAACAAAATTTTGTGGGAGAGATGTTAAAGGAAACTCTGCCTTGTAGAGTCCATCATCTACTCTACCAAGCTCTAGAGGCTTCTTCAGAAAATGGGCCTGGATAAAACATCCAATATAAGTGAGCATAACTATACAACGCAATTGCTATACTAGTTTATTCGCAGATAGTAAGGTTCAATGCTAGGAAAAATGCTTTTGCTTCGCGGGTCTATCACCCCAATTGGTTTAGTTAGGAAATTATTTATATGAGTATGCCCCTATCCATTAAGTTGTGATGAAAAGAAGGGACATAAAGGACATTATGCAAAGTGATAGATTCATTTAAAGAGTAAGAACTTGTACTTGTGACCTTCACTTTATATCCATTTGGAAGGGATACAAGATAATGAATAGTTAAAGGAGTTATATTGAAAATAACATCTTTATTTGAGGTCATGTGATCAGTGGCACCAGAATCAATTATCCAAATTAATTTTGTAGAATTGGTAGTTTGTGTCAGCATACAAGAACTAGAACCAGACACTACAGAATCAGACAATAATATACCAGCAAAATTGGCAGATGCCATGATATGAGGTGAAGTGACTTAATCAGATAGTTGAGATTATTGAAGCAAATTTATTAATTGAGTGTACTGCTGTTGTGTTAGACCAGGTATTGCAGACAAATTACCCTCAGAAGATACCATAACACCACTGTTGACATTAGGAGTGACACCAGATGAGTTTGGGTTGGAATCATTGGGGAATTCACTTTCTGTAGTCACATTGGTTGCAATTCTCTTGCCTTTGGTAAACTTGAAGTTAGGAGGAAACCCATGAAGCTTGTAACACTTATCAACTAAGTGTCCAGGCTTCTTGCAGTATTTGCAAAAGAGATTACTCAGGTTTCCTTTACTCTGGTGAAAATTAACCTTTTGAGTATATTGTCTTTGAGGCTGAATAAAAGGTGCTTTGTTGGTGAAGCCAGACACATTAAAGGATGTAGATTCAGAACTGATATTTGAACCAGGATTTACTTGTCTTTATTTTTCATCTTGTAACAGGATGTCATAGGTGTTATCAAGTGATGGCAGTGGTTGCATCATCAAAATGTTACTCCTAACACCAACATATATCCCATTCAAACCCATTAGAAATTGGTGGACACTATCCTCTTCTTCCTCTTTCAGAAGTTTTGCTCTAATAGGACATGGACAAGCATTTATTTTATTACTACACATTACCCTTAGTTCATCCCATAATTTTTAAGTTTGTTGAAATAGGAAGCTATGTCAAGAGCTCCTTGCATAGTGGAAGCAAGTTCTTTCTTTATCTCAAAAACCTTCGTCCCATTAACTGCCCCATATCTTTTATTTAATTGTTCCCATATGCTTTCAGCAGTTTCCGAATATTGAACACTCTCAGCAATTTCTGGAGAAAGTGAACTGGTCAACCAAGAGATGACCATGGGGCAAGTACCATCTACGAAAAAAGAAAAAACCAATTTAATTTTTAGCAGACAAAGACACAATTATACTTCTTTTCCACCCACCAAACCCAGTACCAGATAAAGGTGTGTGGACTAAGGAAATCCCAGGAATATCAGAGGGATGGAGGACATTGGACTTGAGGAATCAATAGCATTAGCATTACTGGTTCCGTCAATACTACCCATTGTTCACAATCAGAATACACCAAAACACAAAATATCGCAAACAGATATCACAACAACAACCCTCAGAGTTTGAGGAATAACCAGCAGTTCTACTGTAAAACACAAAATTTTGAGAAGGAACGATATTACCAAGCTCTTTTGCAACCGAAAAGAGTACGACCTTGATAATCACCAGAATCTCCAGAAAAAACCAGGATTTGAAGGCACAAATGAAGTCTGGAATTGAAAACCCTAACTTCGACGATGGAGCTTGAATGAATCAGAAGAATACTTGAACCCTAGCTTCGATAACTACAGTTGCCAACTTGAAACCAAGAGAAAACCTTAAATCGACTGAAATTGCAGAAAATTCGAAGAAAAACGAAGAAGGTATTTTTGCGAGAAAAGACGACTTTGAAATTTTCTCGAAATTGAACGAGGGTACCATCGCTCGATTCAGCTTGACGAGATCAATCGGGATCCATGCTCTGATACCATATGAACATCCCGAATCGAGTTAAAATTTAGGAACAAGTAGATTAGGGTTCTGTGAAATATTCGAGAAGAAGAAGAAGAGAGACAATGTTTTATGGCCGAAAAGCTAATTAGGTATTGAGCCCTTTTCTATTTATATGTGATCCGTTTACATACAAGTCCCATTTACAAAAGGAGCCAAAACTAATCAAATTACAACTTTGGCTATGTACAAAATAAAATAATGGCCAGTGACCGGCCCAGATACTAAGTGTTCCTTATTGGGTCTGAGGCCAAATAGTTAGATAGCCCAACAATCAAGTTAGTATATCTCACGATCTGAGTAGTTCGACTAGACAAACTAGTTTGGTTACATAATTGAGGTGTAGGTTCGATTTTTCTTAAACACCATTAGGGATCCTTTAATGATATTGTTAATTATGAGGGATCCTTTAATGATATTGTTAATTATGTGGGTTTAAAAATGATGAGAACTCTCCATCTATAGGGCTTATTTGAGATTTTAAAAAGTTGTAAGGTTCTATTTTAACATTTTAATGAATAAGAGGACCTGTTTGCATTTAATACTGCTCTGCTTCGACGCTGTAAAGAAAAGGATAGTTCTTTAGGGTTTAGCGTATTATTACAGAGAGAAGCAAATATGGGAGGGAAAGGGAAAAAGAGAAGAGAGAAGAATTACAGAGCAGCTCATGGAGGCACCACTAGGCTCCCTCCCCCACCCACCCCCTCCTCCCTTGATGCTCTTCCCTCTAAGCTCCGTCAAATTATGGCCTTTTCAGGTACACAATAAAACAGTACATTCCCTTGTCTCCATGTTCTTGCTCCTGAAGTTTTTCTAATACATGTATTTGGTGGAAATTAATAGTTTTTTTAGTTTTTAATATTTAATTCGAAATGGGTTTTTTCTTATTTATGATTTTAGGTGCTAGGAAAGCTTCACCCAATAATGCAGATAGGAAGAAAGGTGATGGTGGCGGCAGTGCTAATGGGAAGGTAAAATTTGGATCTTTAAGCTCGGACTCCTCGTATTACTTGTCTTCGTGGAGATAAATGTTGTACTGTAGGTTAATTGTACAATTTGGTTTTAATGCCGAGTTTGGAGTTATTCTAGTCTTCTAGTTGTAGGCAGTGTTATCTTCAGAGAATCCATAATTTGCCTTAAAAGGACAATCTTGCAAGCAGAGGCTGACCCAGGATTTGAAGGTCAGGGGTGTACTTTTGGATTCAACCAAAATTTGCTTTGTATGTAGCGTGCCCACTAGTGATATATCACTATTTTCTAAAGACGTATACATGTATACATGGAGTTTTTGCCTAACTTCACGTGTGCCGGTGACCCCTCTCGGTATAGCATAGGTCCGCCTCTGCTTGCAAGTGTAGTTTATTAACATTAATATGCTTGGAAGACTCAGAACTGTTCAGTAATAGGTTTAATAGATTTATGATCAGCTCAAGCATGCAGTCAAGCTTCAAAGCATCATGTTCAATCAAGCCCAAGTTAAGTCAAGGCTCGGTCCCTAGCAATTTTGTTTACTCTCTTGCTCTCCTAGTTATTCTGTCTCCAACACTTGTCTTTGTCTATGAGCTAAAGACTGCGAGATGGATTTTTCAGTTTCCCTTCCGTAGGAAAAATAAAAGAAGGTGCTACATAGCTATTACATGGCTCAGAAGAGCTTAATATGTACCAAAGCATAGCCAAGTAAATTTGCTTATATTTTTTTCTGAACAAAATACAATCTTTATTTATTTCTGAAATAATTAATTGGATGCTATCATACTTTTGTTTAAGATTCCTACTTACTATACATCTTGTTTGGGGGGCCTTGCCTTGTTACATCAAAGAATAATTAACTTTAATCACCCATACATCTGGCTATTTGGTGGACTGTCTGGCTCGAAAGAAACAACAGAATTTTTGAAGGCAAAAAGAGAAACATACACAGCCTTAAACAGAGATGTATTTTTCTCTTAGCTTTTTGGTGCAATCTAGTTAGACATGATTTAGATGGAATGCTAGACACAATAGAGGGATTGCGCAACCTGTAATTATACGTGTTGCACTGGCTTAGAGCAGAAATTTATAAAATTTCTAGTTATTTATCAAAAACAAAAAAAAAAAAAACATCATCAAAACAAATTCGATTTCAACTTATCAAAAAAATAAAAAATAAAAGGTATACTTGATATGTCAAGTATTTGCTATTAGTCTCCATTTTGGCCAAAACAAAAGCCAATACATCTGTATCCTAATTTCTAAGTTTGTCGCACCTTTCCATTGTGATTGATCTTTTCAGTGTCTCTTGTTCCATTTATGGTCTTTTGTCATTATCGATTTGTATACGCGCTCTTTCTTGTCCCGAGTAACTCATATTGTTGTGAATCATTAGTAAAAGAAATTCCTGAATTCTCTCTCCTTTCCTCCTGTTTTTTCTTCTAAGACCATTACTGTTTTTTTCTGGCATTTTCCCCCCTCTATGCGAATTTGTTATATGTGTTACATTAGGTGTTGAAAATTCGGACTTTTATGTGTCCCTGAACAGAGACTACATTCAGAAGATCGAATTCAAGCTAAAAATGCGGGTACCAAAAGGAAAGATGATGAAAGCAATTTGAGTGGTGTCGGAGATAACGCACATCAGAAGCGAAATAAAAAGAGAAAAAGGAAGGAAGTGAAGGACCTTCGGTTTGAAACGGCTGAACCGGGTGTTACTAGTTCAAAGAGAAAGGAGCGAAAGAAACAGTAAGAACTAATGCCTCAGTGGAAGATCTCTCTTTTAGTTTCCTGCCTTAAAGATAGTGACATTTACTTGAGATAAACTTTTCTATTACAACACAGGTGAGCTGAAGTAGAGGCAGAGCCATTCTTTTTCTATTGTTAGTAGAGGCAGAGTCTTGTTCGTTTATGTCATCTTAAATATATATGCTACGTGTCTTGTTAGCAGAACAACTAAACCAGCTCTATTTCATGAGGGGAGAGGGGTATCCATTTTAACGTGGGGTATCGAGGGAGTCAAATCCGTAACTTCATGGTTATGCAGCAAGGTGGTTAATCATGCAAAGGCTGCGTGCTATTCTATGAGAAGTTTGACTCTAAATCAGATTCAGGATTTTATTAATTAAATTTAGCGACTAATCTTTTAGCAGCGTTACCTGTTTTCTCTAGTTTAATATATTACTTGCTTGTTTCTCCTTTGTTTTCGATGGTTACTAAGATGCAGCTGAGTCCCATCCCACCCCACCCCCACCCCACCCCACCACCACCACCACCACCCAAATAACTTACTACTCCTTAAGGCATACAATTTCCCCCCAAATAACTTGCTACTCCTTAAGACATAACAATTAGTTGAGCATTGTTTTACTGTTTGTTTATGCTGGCAGAGTGTATTCTTTTGAATTTCACATTTTATTAGCAATTTGAAA
Source organism: Nicotiana attenuata (assembly GCF_001879085.1). NCBI lineage: Eukaryota > Viridiplantae > Streptophyta > Magnoliopsida > Solanales > Solanaceae > Nicotiana > Nicotiana attenuata. The sequence continues at coordinate 31,383 of NW_017674353.1, forward strand.
TTTGGGCCGATGAAGCAACTTTTGTTTGTAAGCAAAGGAAAAACCCAGATTAGCCTTTTTTCCTGAAGCAAATGTAATAAGGATTTCGCATATACAAACATTTTCTGATGCCATATTTTCATTTTTCTTTTCTTTTTATTTTGGGGGTGGGGGTAGGGTTTGGTTGTTACTGAATGGTTTATATTTGGATCTATGCAGGCGTTTAGAAGCAAGAAAGAAGAAACATAAGAATGCCAATATGGATGAAAATGTGGATTTCCCTGGCCGTGAAGAAATAAAATTTGGTGAAGTTGTTCAAGCTCCACCTAAGTTGGTTGTTCCAAAGGTACAGTTGGATGGTTTTATGTTGTATTATATACACTCGCATTGACATCTGAAGTCCTAAACTTTGCCTATGCTTATGGCATTGACCTTGGTATATACTGCAATTCATATGATAAAATGTACTTGTTTTCTCCTTATGAAGGCATTCAAGAATGTACAAGATGCTTCAAAAGAAAGACTTCGATTGCAAGCAGTTGAGGCCTACAGGCAGCGGAAAGGATGGTCATCAAGACCGGGGATTCAGCTTCCTCAACCAATCACAGAGTCTCCACTGGTATAGTTATCCCAGAAACATGGTTTCATTTTTCTCTGGACATCAAATGTGAGCTAGCTGGTAGTATACTTGATGCCATATAAAAGCTCTACATTGTGCACCATATAATATCCAAAGAGTCAAAAAGAAGGAAATACTTGTCAGAGGAAAAATTAAAAGGAAAAAAATTGGAAAGGTAGTGGAGGTTCGGTTTGAATCATATAGTAGAGGAAACTTTCTTGTAGTTTAGTAGCGTTTATGTCATTGAATGAATGTAAAGGGATGTACTGTAGATGCTAATTTACTTTATTCAGTTTAGCATCTGCATGCGTTTATGTTAACCCTCTTTTAAGCTGGCGCATATTTAGTTTGATCTTTTCTTTTGTAATCTTATATGGGTTCCTTTACTGGATCCAAGCATATTTGGTGGTTGTCGCGGACATCTTCGTTTCAAGGAATTTTGCTTAATGGTGAACAAAAAAGAAAAATGAACTTAAGCACAGAGGAGTACGGAGATAGGTGAAACCAGAGAGGAAAATGTTGAGTTTCTTGAGTTTTACATTTTGTCAAATATGTTGTTTCAGTTTGCTCGCAATGCATAGGCTATAGGGGTCTTATTTGAGCTGAGAGTCTACTAACAGAAGACAAAGTGGATGAGGTTTTGAATGAATGTCGAAGATTTAAAATTCATGAGAGGTTGGCCCTCATATGCAGCTGCTTATGCACTATATACTGGCCAAGAAGTAGCGAAGTTTCCTCATCAATCATGAACTGTGTTTGCCCTTGCTATGTCAAAACTGATATAAATTGCAAGCATCTTGAGAAAAATATGCGCATATAACTTGAGGTGGACGAAAAGAGAAAGGCAAATCATAATCGACCTTACACTTGGAATTTTCCAATGTACCTTCTTCGATGTTTCCTTCCTTATCATACTAATGGTCCCAATGATCCGTATAGTTATATACTGACTAAGCATATTATTAAGAAAGTTGAGCAAATTTTGAGCTCAAAGAAATATTTTCTTAAAAGAATCAACTAATTTATGTTTAGAGTCCTACATAATGTAGTGTACTTTTATCGGTCCATAAAATAAAAGAATTTCCAATGAATTCTCTTTCATATCTTGATTTTGCTCTCAACTCTTATGTCGCTTCTAGATGTTATTGATGTCATGTATAATTGACAAGCAAAGTGAGTAATTTAATACACCAATACAAGAAATAAATTTGGAGTCAACACAAAGCTTATTCAAATACTCTTAAATAAAATGTCATTCCTAAAACATTGCTTTCGAACAAACGTGTCATAAGGAAGCAAAATGAAAGTTTATAATTGACAAGCAAAATGAAAGTTTATAATTTAGTACACCAATAAAAGCTTATTAAAACACACTTAAATAAAATGTCATTCCTAAAACATTACTTTCGAACACTCTCCAACAAACGTGAAGCAAAATGAAACCACATACGTACTATTCTTTTATCTCAAATTTCTGGTCCAACAATTTACAAACCTCCTCCAATTAGATCTTCTAAATACGTGTATCTGAACAACTGCCGGTGTAAGATGATGATTTGTCATCGTGTTATTGGCTACTTGTTGAAGAAAGTACGTAACAGATAGGACTTTTTTCAGTTGGACTGTTCAGATCTTGGCAGCTTATGTCTTTTGAGTGAAAATAGCCCCCCCCCCCTCCCTTCCCGTGTCAGATCTCCACTCAAAATGCTATAAATTCCAAAACCCCCTATCATCAAAGTTGTGAATGCAGTTCAGATCTGTCCGAGAAGGAACGTTTTGGTGAGGTAAGCCAATGCTCTTTCTCATACATTGAACCTCAAAAATCTTAACTGTAACATCCTCATTTTGCAATGCCATGTGTATATTGATGGCCTCTCTTGCACGTCTCTTCTTCTTTTTCTTCCGTCGGACGTCGGTGCAAAATTTGCACTTTCTGTAACACGAAAAGTATCTATATGTCTACCTTTTCTATAACATAATCTTGTGCATATCCACAGACACCTTTCGTTTTTTTGAATAATTGCAGTGGCAAACTTGACATTTTTGATGTTTGAATGCAGTGAGAGAGAGAGAGAGAGAGAGAGTTGCTGAGAATTTTTTAGATTAAAAATGGCTGCAAGGAAGCCTGGTTTAATTGCTCTGTTTGATGTCGATGGAACTCTTACAGCACCTCGCAAGGTATGATCTCTTTTAAAGTAGATTTACTTACTGATCTTTATCCAACTCAGCAATGCTACTGAATTTCTTGCGCATCTGCCTGTATACTTTGATCATTTCTACTAATATAGATCTAACATCTGCCCCTCTTGACTTGAACCTATAACCTATGGTTGGTGGTGGAAGTGCTGCACCACAAGAGCAAAAGCCTCACTCGTGAAACTCTTTTCAACACTTCATTTCTTGCTTGCCTCCTAATTATTTTTTTTAAAATCTTGTCACTTGTTCTCATTCTTCCTCTCTTTTGTTCCACTCTTTTTCATAAATTTACTTGTAATGACTTTTACTCATCTCTCTACTGCTAACTGACTCTTCTTCGGAATTCTTACCTCAAATTTCAGGAAGTTACTCCACAAATGTTGGAATTTATGAAGGAACTTAGAAAGGTAGATGATCTTTTTTCTGTATAATCCTTTCTCCTCCTCTTTTTTCTCTCTTTTATTTCTATTTCCTTCCTATTCTTTAACTGTTTGTCTTCTGCAGGTTGTTACTGTTGGAGTTGTTGGGGGTTCTGACCTGGTCAAGATATCAGAACAGCTTGGCAAGACAGGTCAGCTTAACTAGCTTTTATATATATTAAACATGAAGTTGTTATGATCAAAAGCTTAGAACTTGAAATTTTGTGCCAAGGATAGTAATCGAGGGGCCAAATGAGTTTATTAGAGCTCATGTTTGTAGCTCAGTATCTAAGATTCCTCTTGGTATTAGAGCAAGAGAAGAACTATGGTTTCATTCACCAAAGAGCATTGACCTGAGTCTTAACTTTTGAAAAGGTCTTGTAAGAAAAGTTTTCAGTAAAATTCAGTTTAGTGCTCTTTTTCAAAGTCAAGACCTTTCTATAAGTAGTCTTATGGTTATATCTCCCATGTGTGCTGATGAAATGTATGTTTTGGTTAACTTTAATGCTAAAAAATTCCCTGAGGTCAGGCATGTCCATATGGAGCAGATATGATTATCGCGAGAACTATCAGCAGAAAATGACAGTGTAGTAAGCTGTTAAACCCGTTCAATCTGAAAGAAAGAAGAAAGAAACTTCCCATGACAAGAAAGAACACAAAATAGTTATCACTCTCACTTTTTTACTTTATCTATCATTATCTTGAAGTAATGAATTATAAACATTGATGTCTGGTGAACCAAAGAAAGTCTGTGGTCATCAATATTGTCGATCAATGATCATCAATGTGAAAAAGACAAAAACATAAGAAAGAAGTCTATCAATGATCTCTTTTGGTTCTATTGTGATTCTGTCCATTTTTGTTGTTTGGACATCCAAAAGACAAATGATTAAGCCACTTAAAAGAATGTGCCCCTTCTCTTTCAGGAGTCTCATGAAAGACAACCTGAATGCTTTATTCACATGGGGCACAGTTATTCCAGTCACACAAAACTGAAATATACTTATACTGAAGCCTTGGATGTTGGTCATAACTCATAATAGGGTGTAATAATTTGTCAAGCCCCTTGCCATCGTGCTCTTTCCTGTGCTCCTTGATGATTTGTCTTTTTTTTTTAAACTCCCTCTAGCCCGAAAACGTTATCTGGCGTTGCTTTTTACTCGTCCTGAGTTGCGTAGATAGAAGTCTTTTCTTGTCATTCATGCTGAATATTATACAAATTTAAAGAGTATGAAGCCCCCTTTTAACCTCGGAGAAATATCAAACGTAGCAAGGCATAACATTAACCTCGACTTTTGGACAACTTCTCTGTAAAATACTACTTATCTCAATTTTTCTGTTATGCTACTTGTGCAAGCAATCTTGGAAAAATGAAACGTAGAAGGAGGGAGTATATTTTTCCTTTAAAGTTATCTGTAATTTTGAGTTACCTGTAATAGAGCTTGTCTGACTAATGTTTCTGGAGGTTAGGAACCACTCAATGTGTGGCTATTAAGCAATCTTCTAATATTTGTGATGCAGTTACGAAGGATTATGATTATTGTTTCTCTGAAAATGGCCTTGTAGCACATAAGGATGGCAAGCTTATTGGTACGCAGGTACTGGCAGAGATTTGACAACTTATTTATGTAAATATACTTGTGAGTGCAAGTTTGTTTTGTCACGAAACGACATATTTGGGCATTGTCTTTATCCTCAAACTTAAACTAACATCTTTGTTGTCAAAACATAAGCACCTTGTACCAAGTCAGAACTTCTTAAGATACGCAATAAATGCACATTTGCTATTGTCTAAACATGCTATAGTTGGGTCTGGAGCTTGTAGTTCAAATTTAGGTATGATTTACATGGAAATGGAACTTCTCTTACTCACAACCATTTGACTAGACAATAGTCTTATGATATATGGAACAACTTGGAGAGTTTTTCTTTATTTTCAACTTCAAAGTGAATCTCTTCTTTCATTCTCCTTAGTTGCTGATTAGCAGGGTGATTTCTTTTGAAATGACATGATTCTCTGTATGCAGAGCTTGAAATCATTTCTTGGAGACGAGAAGCTCAAGGTTAGTCACTTCACTTTCCCTATTAACGAGGAAATGCTTTATTTTTCTAGAAATCCAAAGAGGGGAACATACCCATCCAAGTGCAGTTCGAGAAAGGCTTAGTGATCCTTTTGAGTGTTGATAAGATAACTTACGAAAAATAATCTCGTTGAATCGATAAATTAATTTGAATGTATACCTCCTATGAATAAGATAAAGCTTCTACGAATCAATATATGATTGTTAATGGAAGTTTGATAACTAAACTATTGTACAGATTCAAGGTTAATAATTGTATTACAGTAATTACTTCAAGACCTATTATACTAGAGTGGCATTTTTTGAATGTGTTTCTCCATATGTGCGTCTGTTTTAACAATTCTTGTGTGAAGTTGGCTTGGTGTTGTTTATCTGAATTTTCTGGTAACAAACCAAATGTTTTCTATGACACGAGGAAATTGTAACCTTAACAAAGAATTTTTTCCATTAAAAGCCAAGAAAAGAATCGGTTCAAATATTTATCGTTTCCCTTCTTCAATAATTGGTAAAAACTTATGATACAACACATCCAAGAAAGGGTAACAGGTGCTTGTAAATTTCAATATTTCGCGGATAGTCTTTTTTCCCATAATTAGAAATGTTCGGTGAAGAGTTATTTGTGTACAATTGCATACAGTTGGGTGAGGATTCATGTTCAAAGGCTCACCCAACTGAATTAGAAATGAGCTTATATGTGGACGGCGAAGACATATCTTGATTGGATGCAAATGATGTGCAGGAATTTATTAACTTTACCCTCCATTACATTGCTGACTTGGATATTCCAATAAAGAGGTGAGCATATGAAAGGTCATCAAAATTGAACAGTTGAATTACGTGCCTCATTTTGGAAAACTTTGTAATCATTCTCCTTTGCAGAGGAACATTCATTGAGTTCAGAAGTGGCATGCTAAATGTCTCACCTATAGGGAGGAACTGTAGTCAGGAAGAAAGGGATGAATTTGAGAAGTATGACAAGGTAGACACAACTGCTCTAATACCACATACATGTGTTGGAGTAACGTACCACTGGCAGATTCTTTCTCTATAAATTAAAGACTTAATGATCTATATTCAGGTACACAAGATACGTCAAACAATGGTATCTGTGCTCAGAGAAAAGTTTGCACACCTTAACCTCACCTTCTCCATTGGAGGCCAAATTAGTTTTGATGTGAGCGACTTTAAGCCTATGCTTGTGCTCATTGATCCTTTAATGTTTAAACTGTATTCTTGACAGATGATTTTGTAATCTTGCTCATGACAGGTTTTTCCTCAAGGATGGGACAAGACTTATTGTTTGAGATACCTTGAAGAATTTAATGAAATTCACTTTTTTGGTGACAAGACATACAAGGTCAGTCTTTAGTTACTGATGTGCTTGAAGCTTTCTCTTCATGGTTGACCTGAAGTAAGAATCCTGCTTTTAATTCTAACAGGGAGGAAATGACCATGAGATATACGAGTCCGAGAGAACTGTGGGTCACACAGGTTCGCCTAAAACCTCATTCTTCTGATGTTTGAATAATTATTCGCCTGCATAATTACCCCAAGAATCATATCACCAGTAATTTGTTTGTTTCTTTCTCTTTTTTCCAGTTACTAGCCCAGAGGACACAGTAAAGCAGTGTTCTGATCTATTCCTCGGCAAGGATAATGGAAGTTCTTGAGCTTGTTGCAGTTTTCAAATACACGATTGTATGCTTGTAACCTATGCACGACAGAAATGAATAATTCCAATAATTCTTGTATTACGTTTACCATAAAAATTATAATATGAATGTAGTACTTTTTGTTTACATTTCAATTCAAAAATTATGTTCGACGACTTTCTTTTGGAGTCAAGATACCACAATATTTTTTTCGTTGAGGAATGTGGTTGATCTCAGCGATCTCCATTGACGGACAAGTAATTCCATCGGTCCTAGGTTTTATCTTCATCCTTGTGGTGCATCCAATTGAAGAACCATTGTTGCTCCCAAACGCACACGCAAGTATAGTGGTCATACAAGTAGAGGAAAAAGAAGCTGTCACAAGCTATTAGTCTATCACAGTGATAATGCACCCATTCCACTATAGGTCCTGGATTCTGATTTAGAACAACCTTTCTGTTCTGAGACCTTCATAGAGAACCATTAGGGGGTTATGCTCTACAGTCTACTCGATTCTAAGAACCGAGGCTAGGCGCCTCCTCTATACTCCCTCCGGTCCAAAATAAGTGATTTTTTGGATGTTTTCACACAAATTAAGAAATTCACCTTTTAGCATTAATTAGCAATGAAATTGACCAAATTAACCTTTACTATCTCACATAAACACTCCTAACACATATTCCAACACCATTTACTTCAAGGACAATGTAGGAAAAAAATAATTAATTCATTCTTGAAATCTGGAAAAATCACTTATTTTGGACCACAAGAAAAATGCCAAAAAATCACTTATTTTGGACCGGAGGGAGTACCTAAGTATTATCTCTATCCACCAACTGTCTGGGCAGAATCTGATATTCTGATTCAAGTGCACCTGTAAGCTGTAACATAATATTCTATGAAGTTTGCATCTTCCTTCACAAATACTTATGTCAAGGTGAAAGACAGGCTTATGTTCCCTTCCTCCACACTTAGTGACAGGGGCGTACGCAAGATTTTTTATAAGTGGTGTCGAAATTTATAAAAAAACGAGAATAAGTAATTTTAATTATCATACTTCTAGACAAGAAATAGCCTTAGTAGAGACTTTCTCAAATATTTTCCAAAAATACATGCTATATGAGATTTGAACCTTTGACCTCTTAGAGCAAAAAGAGTAGAGACAATTTGTGTTGAGTGATGTCATTTTTTTCTACTTGGTCATTTTCACATAATATTAATACATACTCCCTCCGTTCCAATTTATGTGAACCTGTTTGACTGGGCACAAAGTTTAAGAAAAAATGAAGACTTTTGGAATTTGTGGTCCTAAACAAGTCAAAAAGGGGCCCAGAGTATTTGTGTGGTTATAAAAGCTTCTCATTAAGGGTAGAATTATAAATTTAAGCTAAATTGTTACTAAATTTAGAAAGAGGTCATTCTTTTTGGAACGGACCAAAAAGGAAATAGGTTCACATAAACTGAACAGAGGGAGTATTTAGTAAAAAAATTCGACGAAGCGGTATGGTGTGACACCACTTTATTGAACTTGCATCCGCCCCTGCTTAGTGAGATCTGTATGTTCCGATTAACCATGTCAGCCATTCCTGTTTTACAAGCAGTTGGCTGTCCCCACCCGAGAACGTATAGCAATGAGTGACAAGCAGTTGGTTGTCTCCACACTTAGTGATGTGTTGTTTTTGAGAGAATACTATAAATATACAAAACTCAGGTATAGAATGCAGTTTAAGGATAAAGCATGATGGAAAGAATAGACAGAAGTCCTTATTATACATGCCATAAGTCGCATATGCAACAAATGCAAGTTATAAGTTGAATACGTCAAATTGCACTTGTCTAATGCGGCTTATAAGTCGCATGTAATAAACTTATGTTTGCTAATAGAAACGTCTAAGTTTTTCCTATTTTAGATTCCTGTTTGGATTCTTATTCATTACATATAAATTTTCTTATCAAAATTTTAGCTTTCATTTGTGATCCTGCAATAGAGAATGACTTTAAAAAAAGTTTCTCCTATGCAGAGCAAATGAGTTAATCACATATTTATTAAAGGTCTAAAAAGTACTATTGAGTATACATATACAGTCATGAATTTTTATATTTATGAAAAGAAAATCGATAATCATTAATCATCTAAGGGGTTAACTTCCAAGGAAAAACCATTTTTCGTATAAGTCAATCCCTAACGGAGAATTATAAATGAAAAGGTAAATTTTTAAAAAGAAAATTTTATGTAATTACAAGAAGTCTAAAACGGGAAATTTTTTTTTACAACTGACACTAGTTGTATGAGTCATTTTTTTATCTCACAGTTTTGTGGACCCAATAATATAAAATAGGGGTGCTCAAATTTGCGACACAAAGGATCGTTAGAGTTTTATTCTAATTCTAATGTATTAGAATAAAACTTATTCTAAAACGGGATATGGAGAATGGAGAAACGGAGACATATATGGAATTAGACAAATGCGGCTTATAAATCGTATAATCACGCGCCGACAGTCTGGGAAATAAATTCAGAAAAAAGAGAAATGGCCAGTGAGGTTGCTGATCAGACCCTCTCAGCTCCGACATTCTTCGTGGCCGTACACGTCGGCGCTGGATATCACGCGCCGTCGAACGAGAAAGCTCTCCGTTCCGTCATGAGACGAGCGTGCCTCGCCGCTTCTTCTGTTCTCCGAAAGGTCAGATTCAGGAGGCAGAAACGATGAGCTGGAATAACACTACTAACTTTTATCTGCTTTTATAGTACTAGTTAATTTCCGTATGCATATTCATCCGTGTGTATTTCTGACTGGAACTATATAATGTACAGTTATATTCTAAAAAATGTATATGTATTTCAAGTCAGCATTCATCGTTACAAAGTAATTTCCACCTCCATTTATATTGTTGTGTTGGTTAAATTTCAGGGTGCAGGTGGATGCATAGACGCTGTTACGGCAGCAATTCTAGTATTGGAGGTACTTCATTAACTTCATACTTTCTATCTGAAAATGGAGAAGATGTTAGGCAGTTTAATTAAGAGGTGAAGAAATCTTAGACCAAAAATGTGGCGTTTGTAGCGATAAATAAATTCTCATGGAAAGATGGTCAGATAGGGGCAAAGTTGGTAGCTTCACATAAAATAGGTTCAAATTGTCTTGACAGATTGTAAATTCTGTGATCATATCCTGGTTAATAACTAGCTTGACATGTCAATAAATTGGAGAATAAGCTTTTAAAATTAAAGTAATTGGACTCTAATTGAATGTCCTATTATGAAATGGCATTCTCATTGAAATGGTTAAAAAAGAGAGTACTGTTTTAGTTTGATAGGTGCACATGAAGGCACTAGTCAAAGAATAGATTAGGGATGATTTGCAAATAGCTCGAGAAAATGTGGATATTGAATTCGGGACAGAGGTATTAACAAAATTTACTTGTAACTTTACCTTGTAATGAAATATGATGTTATATAAATTAGTTGCGATCTATGTTATTATTGATTGAAGAAGGTATTCAATTACCCAATAATGTAATAGGGTGAAACAAGTATGATGCCTGATGAGTCGCTTACTTGGGGCGGGTTTGTTTATTCCATTAACGAGCTTGTAAATGACGATATCCTGTTGTTATAACTTTTTCTAAAATCATTTTATTGCATAGAAGTGTCACAAGTGAAGTCTTAAAATTCCTTTCTAGCACTGAGCTTGGCTGAAGTTATACTCTTGCAGGATGATCCAAACACAAATGCCGGGCGGGGTTCAAATTTGACAGAGAATGGTCAGGTGGAGTGTGATGCTAGTATCATAGATGGTGATTCTGGAGCATTTGGTGCTGTAGGTGCAGTGGCAGGTATTCTCAGAGCCAATGATCATGTACTTATCTCAGAGAGCATTGGCTAATATTTTGAAGTATTGTTATTGCTTTACAGTTAATACTTTAGTTCTTCTGGCATCCATTTTGGTTTACTCTTCTACATCTTTTGTGAAGTTAACCATTACCAGGTGTCAGAAATGCCATTGAGATTGCTGCTTTGTTGGCCAAGGAGCAGATCTCTGGTTCTTCACTGCTAGGACGAATATTTCCAATGTATGATGGCTTTTCTTTAGATGTCATGAAAACAACACCATATTACTTTAATAACCTTGAAACTATTTCCTATTTTAATTAATATCATCATCCTTTTTTTAATATATGTGCAATATGAATACATCATTGTCAAAATATTACTACCATTTAAGGTTTCAAAGAAATTGGAATTTACTAAAATGGAAGCCGGTCAACCAAATTTCTGTGGTCAGAAAAGATAGTCAAATAGTTGAGAACAGAACATATCATTCACTATTGATGCATTTCTTGTTGCAAACTACTCATTTTCATGTAAAAAAATGTTTAATGTTCTGCTTTACATATCAAAGGTTTTCTATTTTGATTCAATTGGCTGATTTTTTTTAATAAAAATTTTAGGGTCATAAACACTAATGATGCTGAAAATGTTATTATAACTTTTCAGAGCTCTTGTTGATCTCGTTGCATCATTATTTTTTTAGAATTTGTTTGTATGTTTGAGTCCATTTCTTTGTGTCTTGGTTTGACTTGTTTCTTCTTCCATCTTTATATTCTAATGGAGCTTTTCTGGCCTGTGGTCTAGGTTTTTAGTTGGTGAAGGCGCCCGTGTATGGGCTAAGTCCAAAGGTGTTGTTTTACCATCAACTGTAGCAGAGGCTGATGAGGTAGAGTACACTTGTCTTAAATGTAGATTTTGTTTTTTCTTTAATGTCAAACACTAGTAATTACATTATATAAGATCAATAATAAACAAACACTCAATTTATCCTTTGCAATTTGAGTGGATATTAGATAGTGAAAGATACTCTTTTACTTTGTATAACTTGTTTTGTCATCTTTGGTCCTTCTATGCTTCCAAGATGTAGAAGTTCAACAAACAAAATTACCTTGACTTTTGCTTTTCTTTGGAACTTCCCACCCTCGCAATTTTCATCTTCCCCGCGTTCATCGCAGGAGTGTCTGCAACTATCTCTAGGTCGGCAGCTTGCCTTCCGGTGATACCTTGGCATTTTTTCCATTGTTGTTCGATCCATTTGGTGGCTTACTATTGCTGGATCCCGCTTTGAGTTCATCAAGTAGCTTCAGATCTGTTAGTAGTACCTTGTTTGCACGCTTTGATGGTCGTCCCCTCCCCATTCCGGCAGCCGTTAGATTTTTTTTAGTTTTTATTTTTTTTAATATAATTTTGACGTGTAATTTGGTGTTTAAAGTAATATTTAGGGGTGGTATAAAATGATAGTTAGGGGTATGATTGTTCCCTAATGTTTTGGTGACTCAACCATTAGAATATAGTGAGATGTTGGAAAAATAAACATGTTAATTTGCTATTGGAACATATGTACTAGTACTTCTATGGTGTAGGAGAAGAAATGCACAATCTATATGTTCGTTTCCTTTTTGGAGGGGGTGTTTTCTCTCCGTTAATGATCTGTTATAAGTCAGCAGAATTAATGCATTTTTTTTATTTGAAAGGACAACTCTATATTCCTTTTATATGTTGAGGGTGCATGGTATAAAATGGTTTGTAATATTCTTATTAATTGTGTACTTAAAAATTCTTACTAATTGTGAAATAATTGAAAAGCTCAATGATTATGAAAACTTCTTTATTTCATGTAATGTGGATACTTATATAATTAGCTCTTTTCACATGAAATCTGAGATACTAGATCTTGGTGAAGGCTTAATAAGTTTATGTCTAGCAGAGAGCATCTTTTACAACACATGGCCGACCATGGTTTTTTTGTTGTTGTAGTTTTAACTACTCCTTCGTTCCATCTATGTCACGGTAATTGACTAATCATGGAGTTAGGATGTCCTCTTTTTTGATAACGGCAAATCCTAGAGGGCCAGTTGGAACGTGGTTCGAAACTCGGTGGATAATGGGGCAACCCCTTAAACTTTCTCGCTTAAATACGAGATTTTTGTGTGTGGTAGGGTTCGGATCGTGACGTGCACCTAAACCACATCATGAATTGCGCTCTTATCATTGAACCAAGCCCAAGGCAGTGTTTTGGAGAGCGCAAGAGCAAAAAGACGACAACGGGCTCGCTCGCTTCAAAGACGAAGACGCACGCTTTAATTTAAAGTAGTAAGACGACAATTACTTTAAAAACAATAAATGTAAAATTAATAAATAATACAAAACATACAATTAAATAACTTAAAGTAGGTACTAGGTACACCAAATCATCACAACATAGACAAGGAAATAAATAATAATTTGTTGAAATAATTAATATAATAGAATAAATAATTAAATATATATATGCTGAAATAATAATAATAATTTATATGCTGAAATAAAATAATAATAGAAATACAATAATTAAATATATATATATATATATATATATATACAAACGAAAAGGAAAAAAAAAGAAAAAATTGTTCCTTCCCCTGTTCTGACTGTATAAAGTCGAAACAGAGAGAGAAAGAAAGAAGAAGCAGAAAAATGAAGAAGAAGAAGAGTGGTCAACTGGTCTGAAGAAGAAAGCAGAAGAAAGAAAAAACAAAAAAACGAGAAGAAATTACCTGGGTTGGTCTTCGAGGTCGACTGGTCGAGCGACTGAAGAAGAAGATGGAACCCTAGCTTTTTTTTGTTGACTGAAGAAGAAGATGAGCGACTGTCGAGCCTCTGTTTTTGGTCGAAGAGGGTTTTTTGTCAATTTAGGGTATGTTTTGTCTCAGACCCAAAGTTCTTTTTTTTTTTTAAAAAAGGCCCCTGCGCGTTTTTCAATTAAGCGATCGCTTCATCGCTTTGGTCGCTTCGTCGCTTCATCGATTTTTTCAGGGAAGCGTGCGCTTCTGCAAATCGAGTCGCCTCAAAGAACTGGAAGCGACACAGCATCGCATCGCCTCGCTTCGCGCTTTAAGCGACGAAGCGCTCGCTTCTTTAAACACTGGCCCAAGGGCTATGGAGTTAATATGTTAGATTTGTCTTAAATGTTAGTGTATTCGTTATAATAAAAGAAATATCATGGTTGGAAAATTAGGTTGATAGAGAAACATCACATCGAAGTTTAAACTTTGATGTTAGAAGTGTACCCACATTGGTAGGGATGTGGGCTGTCGCCTCATGAGTTAGCTTGTGGAGTTGAGTTAGGGCAAGGTCCGTTTTCTTAACATGGTATCAGAGCCAAATCCCATTCTTCTTATTGTATTTTCCAATGTGGACAGGTTGGACCCCAATATTATGTTGTCAAGGCTCTAATTGTCCAGGTCTTGGCTTGTCCGCCAGGGTGGTGAGGGTCGTTTTTGTTGTTGAGTCAGGTCTTGGCTTGTCAGCAGAATTAATGCATTTTTTATTATTTGAAAGGACAACTCTATATTCCTTTTATATGTTGAGGTGCATGGTATAAAATGTCCTGTAATATTCTTATCAATTGTGTACTTAAAAATTCTTGCTAATTGTGAAATAATTGAAAAGCTCAATAATTATGAAAACTTCTTTATTTCATGTAATGTGGATACTTATATAATTAGCTCTTTTCACATGAAATCTGAGATCCTAGATCTTGGTGAAGGCTTAATAAGTTTCTGTCTAGCAGAGAGCAGCCTTTACACCATATGGCCGACCATAGTTTTTTTTTGTTGTAGTTTTAACTACTCCTTCGTTCCATCTATGTCACGGTAATTGACTAATCATGGAGTTAGGATGTCCTCTTTTTTGATAACGGCAAATCCTAGAGGGCCAGTTGGAACGTGGTTCGAAACTGGTGGATAATGGGGCAACCACTTAAACTTTCTCACTTAAATACTAGATTTTTGTGTGTGGTAGGGTTCGAATAGTGACGTGCACCTAAACCACATCATGAATTGCGCTCTTATCATTGAACCAAGCCCAAGGGCTATGGAGTTAATATGTTAGATTTGACTTAAATGTTAGTGTATTAGTTATAATAAAAGAAATATCATGGTTGGAAAATTAGGTTGATAGAGAAACATCACATCGAAGTTTAAACTTTGATGTTAGAAGTGTACCCACATTGGTAGGGATGTGGGCTGTCGCCTCATGAGTTAGCTTGTGGAGTTGAGTTAGGGCAAGGTCTGTTTTCTTAACATGGTATCAGAGTCAAATCCCTTTCTTCTTGTTGTATTTTCCAATGTGGACAGGTTGGACCCCAATATTATGTTGTCAAAGCTCTAATTGTCTAGGTCTTGGCTTGTCCGCGAGGGTGGCGAGGGTCGTTTTTGTTGTTGAGTCAGGTCCATGGTTTATTTTCTTAAGAGTAGTTTAATGAATCTTGTTAGAATAGTCATGTAAATAGGAGTAAATAAATAACCCTAATCCAATATATGTTAGGAGTAGGACATGTTATGTGTGTATATATATAGGGCTCATTGTAACATATGTATATACATCAATAATATATTTTTTCCCGTGCTTTCTCACAAATCTGAATTCCGGAAATTTTTGAAAGTTGTATAGAAAAGTATTAGTGTTGAACTTTTTGGGACGTCCTATAATCGAAAGATGTCATATAAATTACGATGAAGGGAGTATTTATGTCTATTTTTGGTGATGTTTTGGTGGCACCACATCTCTTTACGGGTTTGTCTCTGGTGTTTAACCTTTTCCACCCACTTCTAACATCAGGAGTTTCTCCTCTTTAGGAGGAATTAAACAATCTTCATCACATGTGCAGCCAGAAAGCTGGATGATGTATGTACTACACGTGTTTCACATTATATTAGTCGTTTTGTATGGATGTCATCAGTTATTGTCAGATGGTGTGTCAAGTCAGAAATTGCTTCTGTCCAGTTACTGCTATGTC
Organism: Nicotiana attenuata; assembly: GCF_001879085.1. Classification (NCBI taxonomy): domain Eukaryota; kingdom Viridiplantae; phylum Streptophyta; class Magnoliopsida; order Solanales; family Solanaceae; genus Nicotiana; species Nicotiana attenuata. The sequence goes on from NW_017674353.1 coordinate 47,160, forward strand.
AACAGTGAATGACACCCACCACCCATTCAGCATCATGTCATAATCAAAAGCAACAAGTTTCCACTATTCACATTAACTACTTGTGGAGCTAATTGGTTATCCACCACATTCCACTTTCCTTCTTTCTTTTATATCTATATTTTTAATCTTAATTGCCTCCTACTATGTTTTAGTTTTTAATGGTTAACATTTTTCTTCAAATTTCAACTTCTAGGTTAAGGATAATTTCATTTTTAGGGTAAAACTGTTAATACACATTCTTCTGCTGTTGCTCCGAAATCGAGGTTGTCAATAACACTTTTTACCAGTGGGGAGACTCTATATCATTAGAGGGGAAGTGCTTAGCATTCTCTAAGCTATAAGGGAGGTCTCTTGAATTTTAATCACTTAAATGGGAGGTCTATGTGCTTAATCTAAATATTCATTTTTCCTGAACTTGACTTGAAGTGTACTATTTATTTGTAATATGGAAACAGTGGCTTGTGACTGGGAAGGCAAGTACCCAATGGAAAAGATACAAAGCAATGCTTCATCATGCCAAAGTTGGTAATGATGCTCTTGACTTAATGATGACACATCTTAAGGAGACTAATGCAATATCTGGTAAGTTGTAGCATATTGTTGTCCAAAGTCTTTTGACTTTGATATGGCTACTTATTCTCTATGTTGTAGATTTTCCTTGGATTTCCTTAATGCGTCTTATTATCATGATGTGTGAAGGGTCAGTGAGTGGACAAAAATTACTATTTCGAGTCTCACGAACGGACATTACATATTATGAGGTCTCAAGTATCCCATTTTTGCATTTACTTAACATTAGACGTATCGTAAACCCCTCTAATAAGTTGTATCTTTAGAAGTTGTTACTTTGTGCCCATAAAAGTTGTATATTCCAGTATATGAAACATTCCCTTGCTATACAATCTGTAGAGTCTAAAGCATATGGCATCATCAAAGTATTGTGCTTTAGGCTGCTAGATGACTATACAATTTATATTCTCAAGTTGACTGAATTGACTGGAGACACTTATCCTCTGATTGAGTATTTTTGTCATCAGAAGTGACACTGATCTTCTGCAGGCTACATAGATACTACAGGAGCATAATATATATGCATTTTAATGTAGTAGACAATTGCATAGTTACAAGGTATGACCAAATTCAATGCTCCCATATAATCACTTTTTCCTTGTTGGCATATTCTGCTTGGCCGGACCATCTTGTTTTCCAGTAATTTTTGATGTCATGAAATATTTTGTTTTTTTGGTTGATTCCCTCTCCCTCTCTGCCTCTGTGTATGTGTGTCTTTCTTTTGCATTCTTTTTCACAAGTAGAGGGCCAACCATGTGATCAGTTGTGGGGAAATGGAGTTGGTGATGCGTTAGATGAAGACTTGATTTCGGACACAGTTGGGGTTATCTGTCTCGATTCAGAAGGACATATAGCTTGTGGAGCCTCTAGTGGTGGTATAGCATTGAAGGTGATGCTTCTAGAAATGACATATGAACTTGTAGTTTTTCTGCCCGACTTCTGCATTTTCCTGGTATACTGATACACTGTATGAGCATGTTTGAATTTATGCACTTCAAGGTTTCACGGTAGAAGGATTGTGACTGGTGCAGCTTCATCTGGGTGTTAGATACTTCAGTTGGTGTGTGTGTGTGTGTGTCAGTGTGTGTGTGTGGGTCGGGGGGGGGGGTGTTCTGAATTTAGGCCTTAATTTTTATGTGATAGCCTTTGTGAATTTACTGGGTTTATACTGGGTTTGTTGTAGCCTTTGTGAATTTAAGATTATCTTAAGTTGTTAGAGCCTTCATAATGCTGACTGTTGTTCAGACCTGGAAAATCGAAAGTTCTCATTCTGTCGCACTATAAGTGGAAGGTCGTAATTGAACACAACCACAGTACTTGAACAAGGGAGTGTATTGGTCAATGTATATGCCTTTTGGGAAAGAACCAGTTATCCAAATTGATTTTCTTGGTAATTCTGTCTTATTTGTTGGTCAATATTTCAGGCAGTCTTCTCCTTCTGCTTCGCTTTAGCGGGTCTCGTCTCTCTATAGTCATTATCGGTATTTCTGACGACTTTCATCAAAAGAAACAAATAAAATATTTGGTCAAATAATAACAATAGCAGCTACTATGCCCCGACCTCAAACTAATTGGGGGCACACTATATGAATCTTCTATATCTATTCCGCTTTATTTGGGGAAATCTTGATCCGCAAAAGTTAAAACAATGAAGGAAGAAGAATACAACTTGCATTTGTTAATGGATAAGAGTTCATAGTGGTGGGTAGTGAGCACAGGGCCGTACAAGCTAAGTGCTAACAACTCTGAGATCCTTGAGACCAATATGGGCGTTATGAGTGGTTAGTTATGCCTTTTGTCTTGACTCCAACAATTTCTTGAGATTGATGAATCATGTTTTTAAGGATTTTCATGGAAAATTTGTGGTGGTTTATTTCGATGGTATCTTGATTTATTTTAAAAATCTTGATGAGCATGTGGAACGCCTAAAGCAAGTTTTTGAAGTTTTTAGAAACCAACACCTGTTTGCTAATCTTAAAACTTTTGTGCTGTTGGAACAAATATACATGTATTTGCCTATCTTCCATAATCTCTGCTGCTTCTATTTAACTTCTCAGTATATCCTTTTTCTGCACTTTACTCTCCGGTCATACCTGACTGCTTGAAAGGCTTATTTTGTACTTTGACTTTATACATGCACCATGTACGTGAAGATTAAAAACCATGAGATTATTGAAGTAATTAAAAGTTGTATCATGGTTTTGGTTTTTTCGAAGATGTCTGCTTCTGGTTTGCTTTGAATTTCTGTTTTCGTAGCAGTATCCGTACAATCTACTTGGAGTGTAAAGTTTTCTTGATTTCAATGTCTATTATTTCCTTTAGCAAACTTAATTGCTGTGAAACTTTTCCTAGCTCTGATTTATTGTATTTGAAAGAGAAGAGGCCCTTTTCCATTATTTTCTTTATATTGAGCTGGTAAATTTGTTGGATTGCTTATTTATTCAGCCGTTAAAACTTCTAACAGGTAAGTGGGCGTGTGGGTCTAGCAGCAATGTATGGTTCCGGTTGTTGGGCATCGTCAATAGGGCCTTTTGGAGCTCCATTTATTGTGGGATGCTGTGTCAGTGGTGCTGGAGAGCATCTAATGAAAGGATTTGCTGCTCGGGAATGTTGTATTTCATCATCACTGTATGTTTGCCACGCATTTAATATCCCACTTGTCCCCATCACGATTCTACCTATTATTAGCTGTGGCCAATATGATTGTTGAACTCCTTTAGCATTGAAGAAAATTTTGATGTATTTTACTGGACATTAGTGGTCATTGTTGAACTTGAACATGCACATATTCGGTTTCATCTCGCTTTTCGCACTTGAATTTGATACTGGCCTGTTTCTTTCTGCAGGTCACAAGCTGGTCCATCTTCTGCCTGTAAAAAGGTTTTGCGAACTGTTCAAGTAAACAGCCAATGTGGTGCTGAAAGTAGTGCTGGATTCCTTCTCGTTCAAGCAGAGCCTTCAAGATTAGTAAGATCGTTCCTGTGTTTCTTTATCTTTCTAGTTTCCCTTGCTTCAATCTAAAGGAAAAAAAGATAAAGGAACTTACACATTGGCTGGCGATCTGTTCATAGGTTGCAGGTACTTTGTCTAAGCTGGAAACTGTTGAGATTGCAGCTGTTTACTCTTCCTCATCTTTTGGAATAGGTTATTTTGGCAGCTCTATGGATAGGCCCAAGGTATCATACATCTGCGTATTCTCACCTTTTATGCAAACATACACCATTTTTTTGTGTTTGAACCGTTGGCCCATAGTTTAATAATTGTTTCTAGGGAGAAAGGTAGGAGTAGCTGCATAAAGATCGATTATGTTGCTTTGATGACAATATGATAAATTTGGAGCTAGTTTTGATTATGGTCCAAGTTTATCACTGAAAATGATAATCGTTGTTTTGGATTTTTCTTTTTTTATTGTTTAATTGCTTATATCTTATTTCGTAAGGACAATTCCGCTCGTTACACAGATATCTGATTGATTTTTGGAAACCACGAGGGATTAATTATTACTACATAATGTTTTGTTTCTACATTACTTTTGACTTTTTGTTAAAATTCATTACTACCGGGAACAGCAGCCAACAGTCGAGCTTAATCAATTTGAACCTAGAAAACTCAAGCTCGAGCTTTAGACTTGGTGATGAGGTTCAAAGATGATATTCCTATCCTGTTCATGAAACACTATATCATACAGTGATCCTCTATAAAAAATCATTACTATTGGTTAACTAAAAGGAATCATCATGATATGAAGAAATAAAAGAAACTAAAAAGAATCATAGACATTGTTAAAATATAGCTTTGCTTGCTATGTTGAGGAGAAGCTTTTCAAGTTTGCAGATCTTAGTCGTCTTCCCCTTTTTCTGTTCTGTAATATACTATTTAAGACCAAATAATATACTATTTAAGACCATTGTTGCTGCAAAAATGTCACCGGTACATGTTTGTATTCAACATGAGCTTCTACAATTAGTGTACTTCTAATTGTGATCTTCTACAGGTTTCAGTACTTAGGAGTAAAAAGCAGCAAAGTAAAACTGGAATCAATGAGTTTGCAGCACGAGTTAATCTTGTGACCAAGAAATGATAGTGTTGCAGCAGGAGTGGCAATTGGAGAAACTACTTCCCATTTCAACGGTGTCATCATTTAAACTAGTTATCTAATCAGCCGAATGCTGAAGATGGAACAGAACGCTCTATTCAAGTCTCAAGATATGCTGAGACAACTAAACTGGTAGTTGAGGATTGTTATAGACGTAGTTGAACCTAAAGGAATCAGGGATTCGAATGAAACTAGTGTAAGAGATTGCTGCAGACATGATGTGGTAGAACTGATTTTTGAATTATCAGAGAAAATATACTGCTATTTCGTAGGAATGTATGAATTATTGTTTTTCATTTGGAGCTTATATATATAACTAGTTTTCGGATACGTGCGTTGCACGTGTGTCCTTGTCAAGTACGTTATAATTTTTGGAACCTGCAACATGTTTGCGCAATATTAACAATTACTATGTACATTGGATCTCTCAGCATAAAAATTAAGACGACATTCTGCATTAAAAGAATTTATTGTGCATTTTTATGGAGTGAAATAAAGAAAGTACAAAAATACTACTATCGTGGACAATGAAAGAAAGAAAATTGAAATGTAAATTATACCTAATGAACAGTTCTTTTTTTAACTCGAGGATAAAATAGTTATTCATATTTTAAAGGATAATTATTGTAAATTAAGGTAGGATCTTCCTACGTAATATTTCTTTTACTAATTTTCTAATTTCTGTTATTTTAGAATTCATGAGATGACTTCCTTTTATGATTTAATTGTTTCATCTTATTTTTCTTGATCTCTAGGAGAATGCGTGTTACATATGCATATATATAAAAACATGTTAAACTTTATTTAAGT